>NC_089593.1:31841819-32068035 GCF_019320115.1 Miscanthus floridulus | reverse complement strand
AGCTTGGCCGCGGCCGCGTGCACGAGCCGGCAGGTCGGCCCCATGTGGCTCCTCGCCGTCGGCGCGTGCGCGGGCGTGGGAGGGCGACGTCTCTGGGTCGTAGGCAGCACCAACACGACCGCCGAGTCGGCGGCGCCGTCCAAACGCGACGCCTCGACCTTCCTCTGCTTCTGCGGTCTGGGCAGCGCGGCGGTGGCGGTGGCGGGCCAAGACTCCAGGCCCATGAGGCGCGCGACCACGCCCGGGGCGGCCCCATCGGTGGCCGGGTGCGGCGCCATCAGCGGGGCAGCAGGAGGCGGGCACGAGAGCCTGCATGGGGAGGAGGAGCGAAGGAAGGAGGGGAGGAGGCGGCGCGGAGACCCGCTGCCAGGCGCCACCGGGAGCCGCGGCCAGGTGCCGCCGGGAGCCACGTCGAGGCACCGGAGCTGCCCGCTCCGCCCACCCTGCAGCTATCCCAGAGGTGCCTGACTGGAGCAGCAGATGTTGCGGCCGCGACCCTGTGGGGCGGGGAATAGGGCGGCGGCCGAGGCCCCCAGCCGCGCCGCAGCGGGCGTGAGCCGGGGGGAGGGGTCGGCAGTGGCGGATGCACGATGCGGGATAAGGGGGGGCTAAAACAATAGAGATGTTGATTTGCATGAAGATTTAATGGTGAAATCAAGCTTTTGCTACAGTGATTAGGCTTGAAATCAAGACATTAGGGGGGCTAGAGCCCCCCTAGCCCCCCCTTTGGATCCGCCACTGGGGGTCGGGGCGAAGCCCGCCGTAGGCCACGCGGCGCCCCAGCCACTACAGGCGCGAGCCTGCGGAGGAGCGGGGCGGAGTGAGGATGAGCTGCACCGCCGCCAGTAGTCACGCCGCCGCCGGTACTCCCCAAACCCTAACACGCGAGCCGCGCGCGCTGGAGTGTGGCGGAGGGAGGAGGAGACGCACCGGGGGGGGGGAGCGAGAAGGAGGGAGGATGAGCCACGCCGGAGGGGGGGGGGAGCGGGAAGCAGGGAGGAGGAGCTGCGCCGCTGCCAGGCCACGAAACCTTCTGCGAGCCGCGACTTCTCGTCGGGAACGGGTCGAGTGAACGGGTGAGAAAGGAGAAAGGGACTAAGAGGTATCATTGTCTTTTCATGTAGGTGTCGTTTCTTTTTCTTTTCTTTTACCATTTAATCCAAGCATTTTAGACGGTGTTACAAAGCAAGGGTAGACGGGAGCTTCGTTTAAAAAAAGCGAGGGTAAAATTACAAAGTTAAAAAAAGAGGGGCAAAATCACAATTGGAATACTGAACAAAGGCAAGAACGCAATTTTCCCAAAATAATAATGCAGGGAAATTGTTTCTGTGAGCACTATTCTTTATCATACATGACCTCCTTCATGTACCCTTTTTCCCCTAATCATTTAGTATCTGTGTCAAATATTCTTGGTCATCAGGAGACCAGCATCAACTACAATTCAAAGAAATTATAAAAAAAGCTAAAATTCAAAGGCTAAGAAAAGAATTAGCACAGGACCAAAAAGGATGGCACCAAAAGGTCACTGGAATTATATTTTAGCCTAAGAATAAAGCAAACCGGCTGCAAGGTATTCAAGAATAAAGTGATGTGGATATGCAAAGGATCAGATAGATGAGGAGAAACAAAAACCGAAAGCAAGAATAACGCAAAATGATTGCAAGCCAAATTCGTGTTGGATTATAAAAAGGAGCGCTCGGATCATCCATGCATCTTTTTTATATCCTTGAGAGAGATAGATTGCAGGACGATCGATCCATCCAGCCTTCTAACATCAAGACCCACCGAACATTCTAGCCGATCCAGAGGACATTCAGCTGATAGAAAGATAAAGGAGGGTACTAATGTACCTTAAAGATCATTCCTTGTGCACTTTGCATGTCGATCGAGCAACTTTATATATTCATCGGAATCACAAGCGATTAGGACCCCCTTTTTTTCTTCTATTCTCCCTCAAAGAGAATCTAATTCTAACAATGATAGGTTCAACATTATTTCCAATTTGGCATCTTACATGCATGAGCATTTGGATGCACTTGCAAAGCTAGAAGAAAGTGGCAGTAGTTTTCATCTTAGAAATTCACATAATCCCAGCTCTATCTTTGTTATAGATTTGGTAATTACGAAATAAAGGCAAACAAAAATACACATCTTCCATATATTCCTTTGGTTGTGATTATAGTTGTCCATGCAGCCCGAAGCACGACGGCACGGCACGAAGCCCGCTTTTTTAGCCCGACACGAGCACGGCACGGCCCGGTGACATGCGGGCCCGGGCTAGCCCGGCCCGAGACAGCAGGCTGTGCCTGGGCCGCTGCTCAGGCCCGTGGGCTGGCACGGCATGGCCTGACTTGAGTCAGCCGGCCCGGCAGCGGCCCGGCCACCCCCCCTCCCCCTCCTCACTCCTCCCCTCCCCGTGGCCCAGTTGGCCTCCCCCCTCCTCATATATAAGCCGCACCCGCACGCCGCACGCGGCAGCTCTCCCCCGCGCAGCGCCGCAGCCCCATCCGGCCATCCCACCCCCGAACCCTAACTCCCTCCACTCCTCCCCGAGCCTCCCAGGCACCCAGCGCTCTCATCCAGCGACGGCGGCGCGGGAGCCACGCCGGCTACTCCGGTGACCCTACTGCGTCGTCCGTGGCCCAGCTGCTTGCGCTTCCTCCCCTTCCGCCTTCCCCCTCTCTCTGGCTGCTCGTGCCAGAGTAGCCGCGCAACCTCGTGTTCACGCGTCGCTGCCGACGCCTCGAGCTCCTGCTTCCCCGCGGCTCGCCAAATCCCCTCCATCCCCTTCTCTTCTCGTGGGATCCAACGTCGAGCGCCGTCATCGCCTCCCACAGTCCCGCCTCGGCCGCCGCGGGAACGAGCGCGCTGGCCCCAAGCTCCGCCCTGACACCAGATCCGGCCACGAGCTCCGCCCCGACGCCAGATCCGGCCACGAGCTCCGCCCCGACGCCACGATCTCCGGCTGCTCGCTCACGCTTCCTCCCCTTCCCCCTCTCTCTGGTTGCTCGCAATTCGTCGTGGGCCCCGGGCTGGCCTGGCACGCTGAATGGGCTATGCTTCTCGGGCCGGCCCGGCACGAAAAACAGCCCACAGGCCTGTGCTTGGGCTGATGGCAAGGCACGAGGCCCGCAGCGGCACGACACGGGAGGCACGGCGTGCCGTGCCGGCTCGACATCCTCCGGGCCGGCCCGATGGCCAAGTATAGTTGTGATTATAGATAGCTAAACGGGTCGCCCGGCCCGGCACGGCTCATGTCCGCTAAGGCAGACCCGTTAGGCATTGGACCGACACGACATAGCTGGTTTAGCAGGTTGTGCGCTTCCCTCCTCAGGCACATGCATGACCCTTTAAGACTCGGGCCGGCGATCACGACATGCTCTGCTTGCGTGCCACAACATTGAAAGGCCACGCGTTGCCGCCGCTCGATCATGCAGCCAACGATGCACCTTATACCACTCGATCGCGTTGCGGAAGATGCTCATCCGCCCGAGCCTCTGCAATCGCAGGTAGGCCCACACTTTGCATTTGCCACTTTCAAGTAGTGGAGGACGGTAGCGGCAGTGGAATTCACGAAGGGAGGACAAGGCGGAGGTCGAGATGGAAGGGAGGAATGTCGCGGGGAGGGGAGTTGTGGGTGGAAAGGACAATGGGCGTGAGGTGTGGGGGCAGCTGTAGTTTTTTTTTTTTTTTTGAGAAATGGGTGGTTGCAAGTGGGCATTGACAAGGGTTCAAGAATTGCAATGGATTTTATCTCAATAGAGTAGGCCAGGATTGCATGCCATACCGAGAGAGCGACCTAGGCATAACCCTCCCATTGTGCTTGGGCCGTGTCGTGCCTGGGCGGAGCCAAAATGGCAGGCCATTGGCTGTCCCCAAGGGCCTTGAGCCATATGGCCATCTATAGTTATGAGTTGTGGCTTACCATGTTTCTTGTTTTCATTCATGTCACCTTGTGTTTATTGTCGCACTAGATAACTTTGTGCAAGACTCAATTTCATGATGCAACAACCATCATCCTAGATTTGGCTACTTGCGTAAAACCAAAATGAACTACAATTCCGTACCCTTTTGGAGTGAATATAATGGATTGGCACAAGAATTTCTAACAACTTGTTTCGAAAGTCAAGTGGAATTATAGCCTTTAAAATGAGCTAGCTCTCAGCCTCTCACTGACCCAGCAGCTGCAAAATTAAATGTCACTAGTAAATACAGCACCATATATATACCCCACTGAACGGCACAGATCTGTACTGTAATCCCCACCTCCCACTACCGGAAAAACGTCCTTTGCCGAGATCCGAGATTTTTGCCGAGAGCAAAAACGCGGGCTCTCGGCAAAGAAAATGTTTGCCGAGCGCGGCTCTCGGCAAACACCGGCCGTCGGCAAGTGACAGGATTGCCGTGGGCCTGCATCTCGGCAAGCAACAGCTCTCGGCGAAGTGGGCCGTTTTGCCGAGAGCCGCGCTCGGCAAAAAATGCCCGTCGGCAAAACGGTCATTTGCCGTAGGCCGCGCTCTCGGCAAAATCAGGCTCTCGGCAAAACATTGCCGCGGGCCCATAGCCGTGACCTGCCCTGACGGCGTCACCGCTTTGCCGAGAGCCCCTCCGTTACTGCTCTCGGCAAAACTCTTTGCCGAGCGCCGCTCTCGGCAAATATTTGCCGAGAGCCCCTCCCAGGCTCTCGGCAAATGTGGTTTCTATATTTCATGTGCATGTGTTTCTCTTCTCCTAACTCTCTCCAATTAAATTATTTTTTCTTTCATATGCTCCAAACTTTTTTCTCTATAGACATACTACAGGTTGTACTCAATATTAAAATTTTGTGTATTTTTGTAATTATTTGCTATATATAATTAATTAATTGCATTTCAAGGAGTTTTTTTAATCGATTAAAATTTGAACAGCGATTGATTTAAACACGGGGAAAAATTAAGTACAAAATGATATTCATGCTATTTATGCATTATTGAGGGCAAATAACATCTTGTTGACGTTTTTTTTTCACCTTTTATTTTACGAATCGAAGACCATGAACATATGTCACCCAACGATTTAAAAATTCTTAAAAAAGGAAACGAAGTCAGAAAATTGTGATATTTGCAATGAAGTCATGGTATCACACTTGGAGGCTGTGGTAAAAAATTGAAAATGTTTCGCACAAGTGGTTGCGTATGATTCTTACAATCTGAGACATCTCCGAATAAGTTTCATAAAGTTGAGAAGGATCAATTATGATTTTCAAACAATGTCACGGTCGAATTAGTTTTAGAGTTCCAAACTTTTTGTATAGCCATTAGAGAGCATAAGTTGTAACACGGCAAAATTTCGTATTTTTCCGGAGCCGTTTGCTGTTTATTAATTTTTTTTGGATATTATTTGCCGAGAGTTTTAGGGGATTGCTCTCGGCAAAGGCTCTTTGTCGAGAGCAACTAGGCTCGCTCTCGGCGCAGATTTCTTTTTTTTTACCTGGCCTGGATCAATGGTTTGCAGAGAGCTGGCTCTTGGTGAAGACGTTTGCCGAGAGCTGCTCTCGGGAAAGATTTAATTTTTTTTAGAAATATCATTTTTTGTTCAGTTTGCCGAGAGCTACTCTCGGCAAATAATAATTTTTATTTTTTTTAATATTTTTTGTGCAGTTAGCTAGTTAAAAAATTCGAACGAAATTTGAAAAAAAAATAACTTTACCGAGAGCCGTATCTGGGGGCTCTCGGCAAAGGGGGAAGGTTTGCCGAGAGCCTCCCAGATCTGGCTCTCGGCAAAGTGGATTCACCACTTAACCGTTTCGGCGCAGCCCCGCAAGCCCCGCAAGGTGAACCGTTTCGGCCGCAGCCCCGCCGCCGCCGCAGCCCGCCACGCCCGGCCACGCGCGCTGCCGCCGTCGCTCCGCCCGAGCCTCGCCGCCGCCGCAGCCCGGCCAGCCCGCCCCATCCCGCCACGTCCGCCCGCGCGCGCCGGCGGCGGCCGCCGGCCCGCCCCAGCCCCGCCACGCACGACCGCCGGCGTCTCACCCCCGCACACCAACGACGCAGTCATTCGTCCCGCCCCCGCAAGCAGAGGAGCGAGGAGGAGTGGCGCGCCGTCCTCTCCCCCAAGCAGTTCTGCATCCTCCGCCAGAAGGGCACCGAGTCATTACTCTTCCTCACTCCTCCTTTTTCCCTAAGCGACTGCTGCTATGACGATTGATTTGTGGCTGAGCGCTGTTGTTCATCTGATCTACTCCCCGTGCCCATGGATCGATTCGATCCGATCGGATCCTGTTTGAGGTTCTTCGTATGTCAGGACCCATGGCCACCGGTTTGTTGAGATTACTGATTACTGATTTTTGAACCCGTCCTAGAGTTGCCGACGGAGGGATTCTACCTCCTCGTTCAGATTCTTGTTCGTCTAGTTCATCGAGGGTTGCGCCAAGTACTCTTGGACAAATCTAGAAGACTAGAACGATACTCTTTGGGACAGAGGGAGCATAAAAATAGAAAAGATAGGGCAAATCAAACAAAACAGTTGTATTCCTTTGGTAGGCTTGACCTTGGTATGAGTTAGACCATTTTGATATTGCCCGCAGACAAGAACGTCTGCATCTTCTAACATATTCATTTTGTTATTTTCAGTTGTTGTTCCTAAATTGTGTCTTTCCTCCCTTGCTAGTTGCTGCAAACAACCATATTTCAGGAATCAGATAAGGTTACCAAACAAAAAATAATTTTGCAGGCACACTCACTTCTTTCTGGTCCAAACATTCTTGGTTCTGTAATCCTTTGGTAGATTTGACATCCTCCGTACCAGTTGAGTTAATTTGATATTCACCACAAACACTCGTACCTGTATCTTCTGACATATTCCTTTTGTCATTTCCAGTTACAGCTTGTAGATCTTGTCTTTCATCCATTGCTACTTGCTGCAAACAACCAAATATCATGATTTAGATAAGCTGTGGTCTCAACAAAATTATAGCAATTAGAGAAGGTGATCAAGGCATATATTCTGCAGCCATGCTCACCATGTCCACGTCCAAAATTTCCTGGTTTTTAATTTCCCATGCAGCATGAGTTTCATCAACACAACCTTTTCAAATATTTCAACATCAAAATCTAGGAGGCTAGTTTAGTCTCGGGACCAACCTTCTTTTGAGCAACAACTTACAGGACCACTATCTAAACTTTTACCCTCAGTTCTCTGTAAAAGACATAAAATTGGAAGAAGATGTTTTCATGGGAAAGTGAAATGCAATTTGGATCGTATCTAGCCCCCATATCATTTCAGGAAGCTAAAAACTTTAATAATATTCAGAAATATGCATTTTCATCAATAAACATATTTCATCAACTTTCTGTGCGCCAGGAAAATAAGAAATAGTATAGCTGAAAACCATACTAATTCACTTACATACCCCACTCAACTGTGTATTCGTCATAGCTAGGTAGGAGTACATTGTTTCTGTTCCTGGCGCCCTATCATTTTCGTTTAGTTCTGTCTTTTTTTCTTTTACCGATGTGAATCAGAATGAATATGTTATATGAAGTGCAAGGTACGCATAGGGATCAACCTATATTGATCTAGTGTACCATGCATGCATCTGCAGACCTAGTGTGCCACATTCATATGCCTGCATCAGATCAGAACGAATATAATGCCACTGCTGCTTCATATGCACTACCGGAAAAACGTCCTTTGCCGAGATCCGAGATTTTTGCCGAGAGCAAAAATGTGGGCTCTCGGCAAAGAAAACGTTTGCCGAGTGCATTAGTTAGAGTAGTAGTTGTAGTAGTGTTAGTAGTAGTTAGTAGTTGTAGTAGTGGTATTAGTAGTGGTATTAGTAGTAGTTAGTAGTTAGTAGTTGTAGTAGTGGTATTAGTAGTGGTAGTAGTAGTTAGTGTAGTAGTAGTTGCAGTAGTTAGAGTAGTAGTAGTTGATAATTAAGCTGCATGTGGTTCCTTGATATATATGTGGTTGTCGGCCATCGTGCCGTGGTTTTCTTTCAGGTTTGGAAACCTCACCGTTCAGGGGAGATGCTGCCGAATTTTTGAGTTGACGTTATTTTGCTTCTTTCTTTCTTTTTGCAGGAGCCGAGTCGGAGTACCCCGGTGTCCCCAGGTCTGCCCGCACCGCGTCGCCTCGCCACTGCACCGACCCGCCACGGCCCCGCTAGCCTAACTTCACCGCCACCTAAGGTATAACCACTCTTTCTTTGTCCTGGTCATGTATCTCCACGTAACCCAGTTAGGTGTCTCCCGTTCGAAAGAGATACGGTTAGAAATATGCAGATCTTTGCATATCAATAACCGTATCTGTTTCGAATTGTCCACGTTTTTTGGACAGCCCGAGGATGCGCAGATGGTGTTAGTTTCCATGGTCTGCTCCGATCCGAGATAGAGTTTTGACAGTACCTTCCTGTTGTTCTCCGGATACACAATCTCCCTGTCGGGACGTGTATTTGGAGAACAACGGGGAGGTGCTGTCGAAATTCTATTTCGGATAGGACCAGACCATGGGAACTAACACCATCTACGCATCCTCGGGTGGGATTAGGACCTATCCTTACCTATTAGATGGTAGGAACGACGTGTAGATGCAAGTCCATGGTTATATTTATTACTTGGTGATATATATGTTAGAGGATGGATGACCATGGTGGATGTACTCGGGCCGCCGGAGCGCCCATGAGATTACCGGAGAATGGGTCGACAAGACCGAGGCTTTCATCAAGCAAGTATTTGACCAGGCTCCCGGAGCGTGTGCCGTTTTTGTCCCTGCATCAACTGTAAGAACAGAAAGAGGCAGACAAAGGAGGTGATGACTTCACATCTGGCTAGGCATGGATTTACGAAAAACTATACCCAGTGGACCCACCACGGTGAAGCCAATCGTGTGAGAGAGGAGGTGGTGAGACCACGTGTCGAGGATTACAATGCTGATGCTAGGGTAGCAGCTTGGTTAGATGACTTTCACGAAGCACACTTCGCTGACGGACGTAGGCAGTAGGAGGAGGAGGAGCCAGAGGCAAGCGCAAAGGCGTATTACGACATGTTGTCTACGGTAGGGAAACCCCTTCATGGCCACACACAGATTTCAAAGCTTGATGGAATTTCACGCTTAATGACCTTAAAGTCCCAGTTCAACCTCAATCGAGAGAACTTTGATGAAATGTTGACAGTTATTGGCTCCATCCTTCCGGCCGGTCACCTTCTACCATAGAACATGTACGAATCGCAGAAGGTCCTTCGTGCACTTAAGATGCCATATGAGAAGATACATGCTTGTCCGAAGGGCTGCGTCCTCTTTAGAAAAGCACACGCGGATGCAAAGTACTGTCCAAAGTGTAAATCCTCTAGGTATCTAGAGGTAGACTCTAGTGATGGTGAGAAGAGGCAGAGTCTGTACCCCGTGAAAATCCTATGGTACCTTCCATTCATACCGAGGATCCAACGGCTATTTATGACAGAGGAGTCCGCGAAACAGATGATATGGCACAAAAATGGAAAAAGGTACAGTCTTGAGAAGATGGTACATCCAGCCGATGGTGAAGCATGGCATCACTTTGATAACATTCATCGTAACAAAAGTGGGGAGGCACGTAATGTGCGTGTTGCACTGGCAACAGATGGGTTCAATCCTTATGGAATGATGGCTGCCCCATACACTTGTTGGCCCGTGTTTGTTATCCCTCTCAATCTCCCCCCTGGCGTCTCCTTCCAACGACAGAATGTGTTCTTGTCGTTGATAATTCCAGAACACCCTGGGAATAACATGGGTGTGTTCATGGAGCCTTTGTTCGATGAACTGGTCCATGCTTGGGACCATGGTGTATGGACATACGATCGAGCTACAAAGACAAACTTCAACATACATGTTTGGTATCAATACTCCATGCATGACTTCCTAGCATATGGGATATTCAGCGCTTGGTGTGTTCACGGGAAGTTTCCATGCCCCTTGTGCAAGGCAGCTCTGCAGTTCAATTGGTTGCAGAAGGGCGGCAAATATTCCGTGTTCGACAAACATCGACAATTCCTCCCTGCTGAGCATCCATTTAGACGAGACATCAAGAACTTTACTAAAGGTGTCATGGTGGGATATGGTGAGGAGCATATGTGGACTCATAAGTCGCCCTTGATGATGCTCCCCTATTATAACGACCTTCTTCTTCCACACAACATTGATGTAATGCACACCGAGAAGAATGTTGCCGAGGCGCTTTGGGCAACGATCATGGACATTAAGGATAAGACGAAGGACAATGTAAAGGCGAGACTGGACCTGGCAATGATATGTGATAGACCAAAGCAACACATGCAACCTCCTAGAAGCGGCAAGAAATGGACAAGGCCTAAGGCCGATTATAGATTGAAACCGGAACAAAAGAGAGAAGTATTAGAATGGTTCAAAACATTAATGTTCCCTGATGGGTATGCAGCGAATCTGAGGAGGGGAGTGAACTTATCTACCTTGCGAATCAACGGCCTGAAGAGTCATGACTATCACATATGGATTGAGTGTCTTCTTTCGGTGATGCTCCGAGGCTATGTCCCTGAGCATGTGTGGAAGACGCTAGCCGAGTTGAGCTATTTCTTCCGCCAGCTTTGTGCCAAGGAGTTATCTCGTAGCGTGGTTGCAGAATTGGAAAAAATAGCACCTGTGTTGCTCTGTAAGTTAGAGATGATCTTTCCACCCGGCTTCTTCAACCCGATGCAGCATTTGATTCTGCACCTCCCGTATGAGGCACGAATGGGGGGGCCCGTGCAGGCCCATTAGTGCTATCTAATCGAGAGATGTCTAAAGGTTCTTCGGAAGAAATGCAGAAACAAATGCAAAATCGAGGCTTCCATGGCGGAGGCATTCGTTCTAGAGGAGGTTACTAACTTCACACAAGCATACTATGGTGACAAGCTTCCTAGCGTGCATAATCGACCCCCTCGTTACAATGCTGGTGAAAATGAATCAAAACTCAGCCTTTTCCAAGGGCAACTTGGAAGTGCAAGTGATGCGACCTCATTGTTGTTGAAAAACAAAGAGTGGCTCACAATCATTATATATGTGTTCACCAATCTTACCGAAATGGAGCCGTACATGCAGTAAGTGGCTTCTTGCATGAACTTGTTAATTAAATATGCCGTCAACATTCTGCATCCAACCTCCTTGTTTCTCGTTGTTATAGGGAGTTTATTAATGAGAACTGGCATCTATCAAGGGAACCTACCCCGCAAGAACGTGACACCATTCTTCATCAGGGTGTGGGAAATGGAATCTCCGATTTTATTTCTTGGTTCAAACAAAAGGTACTATGCAATTTAGCTCGTTCGCCGATTGACATTCCCAGTTGCTTGTTCCAATTTAACGATCTATCCTCCTTGACCTTGCAGAGCCAAATCGATTTGACTATGAATCCAGAGTTGAGACAGGTTGCCAATGGCTTTGAACATAGGGTCAAGTCATTTTCTGGTTATGATGTGAATGGATACCGATTTCACACAACAAGACACGAGCAGAGCCAACCCAATCGAAGAACCACGAATTCCGGAGTTTTTACTGGCGGCCTTGATGGGGCCGAGTATTATGGAAGAATTGAAGAAATATACAAACTTAGGTTTCGTGGTCGCAAACCTCTTAACCTTGTCGTATTCAAATGCCATTGGTTTGATCCTCAAGAAATGAGATGAAGTCCTTCCCTTGGGCTAGTAGAAATTCGACAGGATTCCGTCTATGGCGGAAAGGATGTCTATATTGTGGCTCAACAGGCCACACAAGTTTATTATCTCCCCTACTCATGCCAAAGGGACCCTCGTCTTCAGGGTTGGGATATTGTGCATAAGGTATCACCGCACGATAAAGCACCTTCCCCAAACGCCGAAGACTACAACTTTGACCCAAACACATATGATGGAGAGTTCTATCAAGAAGAGGGCCTACAAGGGACTTTTGAGATTGACTTAACCGGAGCTATGGAAATAGAAGTAGACAATGAAATGGATGTTGATGTGGACAAGGGGGATGAGGTGGAAAATGCGAAGGACTTGGCGTTACTTGAAGGATTACATATTGGCAATGGCAATGATGACATAGTTGCTCCTTTGGAAAGTGTTGAACATTTCGACATGGCTGATAGTGATGATGAGAGCTATGATCCAGCTAATCCCGATGGGGATGATTATTTCTAATACATGTAATATTATGTTATTTTTTAATTATGCTTTATTTATTTTGCATCTCTTTATAATAATGTCTTGTTTATGATCCATCTAATCCGATCTTATTGTTTATGTCTTGTAGGTGATTGTGCAAAGATGGTGGGCTGCAGAGCTTTGCGGGCGGTCAGGTCGCTTTACGACACGGGGGGCAGTACACCAGGGCCCTCAGGTGAAGCTGGGGGGTCGGCACCACCACAGGGGAGGAGGAGGAGGGCGACCGGGAGGAGGCCTAGGGTGCCACCGCCTTAGCCTGTAGCAGCAGCAGCACTAGAGCCTGAGGAGGAGCGGGAGGAAGAGCAGGTGGACGAGCAGGCTCAGCAGGGAGAGGACGAGCTGCAGGCCGAGCAGGAGGCCGAGCAGCTGGATGAGCAGGAGGAGCGGGAGGACGAGTAGGAGGCCGAGGCAGGAGGTTCCAGTTCCACCGGAACCTCGGGTGTCTACCAACGAGGTCCGGCGAGCCTACCTGAGCGGCCGATACCTGAGGCTCTACGCCTGGTCATTCGACTCGTTGGGCAAAAGTACGTAACTTTTACATTTTTTTCGCTCCTACATATGATAGAATCATAATGGAAACTAACAGTTTTTTCTTAATCACTTACGCAGGTCTTGGAAGGTCGTGGTCCCAGGTGCTCACAAAAGGTTGCCCAATGGCATCCTGGGTCTTCTCTGCGGGAACACTTCCCAGGCTTGGTTCGCTACGCTGAAGCTCTGGAGCCGACCTACACGTACGAGCACTACGTCGCCGCCCCTGATGCGGAGGACGAGACGGGCCACACGTACGAAAGCGTGGCGGAGCGGGATATGTGCGAGTTTTGGGTAAGTCTTCCTCCCACTACTTTGCTCAATACATTGCATTCGCTAGAGTTTCTTGAACCAGTGTATTGATACATCTTTTCTATATGCAGGACTTCTTCAAATGCGCCGAGGGCTATGAGGCGAGGGCGGCCAAGGCATCGGCCAAATCTTTTAGAGGTCGCATCTCAGACATGCATTACAAGGCGCGGCTCCAGGCCATCATCGATTACTGTGCCGTCTACAAGCATCGGAAGGTAAAGAAAGAAGATACAAGATTAATGCATCTGACCAAAGAGCAGTACCTGAAGGTAAATATACAACATCAATATTGATTTCTTCTGAGATTGGGTAGGCTTGAATTGTTCTTATATCTGTCAATGTACTGGATGTCGTACAGGTGCCTCCTGGCTGGTGCGCCAATAAAATGTGGGCCTGGCAGATGATGGTCGACAGGTGGGTGAGTGGCAATTGGGCGGATAACCACACCGTCCTCCGGGAACGACGTTTGTTGATGCCAGGTGTATCACACCACCAGGGCAACCTTAACATCCACGAATTCGGGGCTAGATGGGTACGTGACTTGGTGTAGCTTCATTTATTCTTTCAGACGTTTATTCCTACATGATTTATAATCGTCTTGTTGTTTTTCTCGCAGTCGGCTGCACATCAAAACCAGCCATGCAGAGAGCTCAAGTCATGGGTTCTGGCCCACAAGGGCAAGGCGACAGACAACATCAACTGGAACCCGGATGACCCAGCCGAGTCGTTCACCAACGAGAGCATCCCCGAGCGCATCAGTCAGTACACCGAGGCGGCAAGGGGAGTCCATGGGGCAGACTAGGATCCACACACCGCGGACATTGATGGCGACATCGTCATGAGGGTGGGAGGAGGCAAGAAACATGGGCGGTACCTCATCGGCAACAGCACGCTCGACTCGCACACCACTCCCACTCTCTCACAGGTCCGAACAAGCAGCACGAGCGGTAGCGTGCCCATACGCCCAAGGCAGGACACTTCGACGCATCGTGTGGCAGCACTACATGTTATTTCTGTTTTATTCGTCGTTCATTGGTTTTACATTCCTCGAAATTGCTTGTAACAATGCGGTGAAAAATTATAGGCCCAGGTGCATGCGCTCGAGGAGCATAAGGCTAGGGTGGAGGAAGAGCGACAGAGGGAGCGGGAGGCCGAGCGACAGAGGTGGGAGGCTGAGCGGGCGAGGTTTGATGCCTTGGCTCAGTACGTGGCAAGTCTTGGCGTCACGATGGGTCATCCAGCGCCACTAGAGCTGTTCGCTCCTCCACCGCCTTACCCATACCCACCTTACTCATACGTGAGTTCAACTTCTCTAACAAAAGCTCTTTACTGTACATGTCGGCCATCGTGCCGTTGATGTGATGGGAGGCCTTCGTGCCGTTGATATATATGTGTGCCGACCATCGTGCCATTGATATGTGGTGGGCGACCATCGTGCCGTTGGTTTTCTTGCAGGTTTTGGAAACCCCACCATGCAGGGGAGGTGCTGCCGAAATTTTGATGTGTCTAGGCTTAGATTACAATTTTATACCTAGTTCTGCAAATTTTGACTTGTCTACGCTTAGATTACAATTATATGCCTTAGTATTACTATAATTACTAATTTTTCTTCTCCTTTGTGCAGAATCAATCAGCGGGTTCGAATGATGTGCCTGAGCAGCCGTCGTCGGGAGGGTCGTGGCACCAACCGTATCCACAACTTCCGCCGCATCAGCAGCCGTCGGGAGGGTCGGGGTACCAGCCGTATCCACACCTTCCGCCGCAGCAGTAGCCGCCGTCGGGAGGGTGGGAGCCTTGGGGGTGAGCCTGTTGTTCTTCATCATGTATTAGCACTTTGTGACATGAACTTGTGTGAGATGAACTTAGCACTTTGAGATGGACATGTGTCGTTGGATTTGAGATGTTTAGATGGATTATAATGTGAGACATGTGATGTGGATGACATATTTGTGATATATGTGATGTGGATGATGTGTTATATTTGTGAAATATGTGTTGTTGAAGCTGGAAATATAAACAAAAATAAAAAAAATGCTCTCTGGACTCTTTGCCGAGAGTAGGGCTCTCGGCAAATCTGCCTCTTTGCCGAGAGCTTGGTGGTCGGCTCTCGGCAAACCTTTTTTTTTTGAAAACCACCTTGGCCGCAAATCTTTTTTTTAACAATTCTTTGCCGACGGTCGCTCTCGGCAAAGAAGTTCTTTGCCGACGGTCGCTCTCGGTAAAGAAGCTGTCACACCGTTAGCGGTCGTTTGGCCGTTACTAGGGCGCGCCAGTTTGCCGAGAGCTAGAGTTTACCGAGAGCCTTGACATTACTCTCGGTAAATATTTTGCCGAGAGGGGCTCTCGGTAAAGAATCCTTTGTCGATAGATGTTTTGCCGACGGCTCTTTGCCGAGAGCTGCTCTCGGCAAATAGTTTACCGAGCGTCAACTCGTCTTTGCCGGCAAAGGCCGGGAGTCCAGTAGTGTCCTGTCAATTTTCTTCACAGGCAGAAGAATGTTGTGCAGTGAGTAGACAGTGTTAGCCACCACACATTTCACCATCAGGAAAGCCAAGGGTTTTGCACATGATCCAAACTAAAGCTACGATTAGTGGACCTGGATTTTTTTTCACCACAAGGCCCATACAGCAATTGATGACTCAAATAATGCGCAAATTGCTAAATGATAAGAGTCTGTTGGGAGTGACAGGGATACATGTGGTGCAAATTAAAACTATTGGCCATGTCCCTGACGGAGTGTCCGTTTACTCTAATCTAATATTTATATTCTAACTGTGATTTTGCTTAGATTGATTCTTGCTCCCATTGTTCTGGACAAGTTTGACTCCCCAAAAGCAGCTTCCATTGGGAGCTTCAGCACAGGTGGCAGGAAAATATTGGTCAAGAACTTGCCTTTGCTGGTGTGACCTTCAGTTTTCGTTCTAGTGTTTTTCATGGGGAGGCATAAAGAATTTGATAGTAGCAATTCTTCAAGTGAAAAGATGGAGATAGTATACAAATATTATTAACTATATAGACTTATAATGTTTGCATAAATTTGCTCAACCATGGAAACAAGATATTTGTACACCAAAACAAAGGGGATAAATACAAGCAAAACAAACCATTTCTCTGAATTTACACAAGGTTATTTCTTTGTATATTCCAGACGGAAAGAGAATGGGACAGAAGGAATCATGAACCATGCTCCACACTCAAATTTACAGGATAAAACGCATCGAGTTATTTCAGAAAGAAAGTATAGCATGCAGCATAATGTGTGTGTTTTCTTTTGCGAATGCGCACAAAAAGAATTAAATGCGCTTAAACTCGTTTTCTAGCCGATCCCTTTCTCAGAAAACAGGAAAGGAAAGAGGAGAAAGGAACTGAACAAAACACTCATTATTCTAAATATTTTCAATCAATAAAATAAAAATATGGGTGGGGACATCCATGGACGCGCTCAGCTCCTGTAGCTCTGGCCCTCTTCTCACAATTGCAGTAGTACAGCTCTGACACATCACACAAGAGGCCACTGGCTACAGCGTGCGCCCTCCCCCTCCTCCCCCCCCCCCCCCCCCCCCCCCCCCCCCCCCTCTCTCTCTCTGAAACAAGCTTGGATTCCTGACAGTGCAAGCAAAGCAAAGCAAGCAGCAGAAAGCTTGGAGTATTTCTCTTGCTACATCCCCTCTCTTATTTCATCCTGTTATTACACACCAGACACCACATCTCAGAGACATACAGCAAGCTCCCCCCCCCATTGGCCATGCATATCTAGCTCATAGCCTATACTGCCTCTAAACCTTGACATTTTCCCTGTATTTTCCTTACCACTTTGCAGTAGTTTGTAGTAGGCCGACCACAAGGTGGTTTTCTTCCAGCAATGGAGGCCAAGGTTTGACAAGGCATGATCGTGCTCCCTCCTTGCCGTCCAGATTAAGCCCCTCGGCAGCCACAAGGTTTGTTTACCACCATTCATTTTTGTTTGTTTCTTTTGTTCCATCTCTTCTTCACCTTGTCCCTCCCCTTTGTTTCTACGCTGTTCTTCTCACAACAAAAGCAAAGAATGTTTAACATATACTAGAGTAGGAGAGCAGGAGTAGAGGTCAAAGGCTGGTCCATGCCTGTCTCTGTGTTGAAGAGTACACAAGAGAAAGCAAGTAGGAGTGGTGTGAATTCAAAGCCTTTGCAGAGAGCAGCCACTGTATCTGTATCCATCCTCCTCTACCATTCTAGTTCTACTACTGCTGATCTTCTTCTGCATGGCCATGGTGAGGAGCCCAAGAGACATTGAGACATAGGAGTACTAGCAGTTGAGGAGTTAACCCCATCTTGGAGTTTGCAACTGGTATCTTCTTGCAAGATCCCAAGGCCACCGCAAGGTCCACAAACCTCAGCACTTTTTGTTCTCTCACTCTCCCCAAGAATTAATCTTTTCTCTTTTCTCCCCTTCCTTTTTCACTTTTTGAACGTCCCAAGGCATGCCAGATTCTTGTTTGCTGATTCATCATTGCTTGGAACCTCCAAGCTGTCGTCTTGGCATTCACTTCACCTTCCTGCTGCTAGTTTGTTTTGTTTGTTTCAATTGTTTGTTGTGTGCGTGTGCGCGCGCGCCATTGCAGATTTGTTGCAGCGCGGAACAGGAGCTGCGGCGGCGGAGGAAGTGAGCAACAAAGCATGGATCTTTCCGGGACGCAGGGCGAGCTGCCGATGGCAATGCACGCCGCCGCCGCCGGCGGAGGCTCGCCGTACCTGGGCCTGCACCACGGGCACCACGAGCATCCGCAGCAGCAGCATAACCATGGCGCGAACGGCCGGCACATGTCGCCGCCGGACGTGGTGGCCGAGGAGGCCAAGAACCGGCAGCTGGCGGTGGTGCCCGTGGGCGGCGCAGGAGGCGGAGTCGGCGGGGCAGGGGTGAGGTACCGCGAGTGCCTGAAGAACCACGCGGCGGCCATCGGCGGGAGCGCGACGGACGGGTGCGGCGAGTTCATGCCCGCGGGCGAAGAGGGGTCGCTGGACGCGCTCCGGTGCTCGGCGTGCGGGTGCCACCGCAACTTCCACCGCAAGGAGCAGCCGGGCGGCGGCGGCGGGGGTGGTGACGCGCGGCAGCTGCACGGGCACCACCACCACCACCACCCGCTGAGCCCGCTGGCCGCGGCGCACCACCACCGGGGGCTGCTGGTGGCGGCGCTGCCCCCGGCGCCGACGCGCATGGTGATGCCGCTGAGCGCCATGCACCATCAGCAGCAGCACCACAGCTCGGCGTCGGCGGAGTCCGACGACGCGCACGCGCCGGGGCCGGCGCATGGGCACGGGCAGCAGCCGCCGGCCCGGAAGCGGTTCCGGACCAAGTTCACGGCGGAGCAGAAGGCCCGCATGCTGGCCTTCGCGGAGGAGGCCGGCTGGCGGCTGCAGAAGCTGGACGACGCGGCGGTGCAGCGCTTCTGCCAGGAGGTGGGCGTGAAGCGGCGCGTGCTCAAGGTGTGGATGCACAACAACAAGCACAGCCTGGCGCGGCGCGGCCACGACGGGCTCTCCGGCGACCCGCAGCCGCAGGGGCCGCACGGCGGCCAGCTCGGCATGCCGCTCCCGGAGCCCGGCGGGACCGGACGGAGCCCCAGCCGGAGCCCGCCGCCGCAGCTGCGGCTGGAGTGACCGACCAGCCAACCAGTGCCAGGACTGGGGGGACGACATTGATCAAGAGTCTAATGCTGATTGATTCACTGATGACGACGACGGCCACTTCACCCTTGCATAGGAAGCTCTTTCTTTGCTAATCTGCTGCTGATCTCATCAATCTAGCTATAGCTTAGTTGCATTGCATTCCACTGTTGCATCCATCCATCAACCAAACTGATGCTGAGTCTCCATGGATTTCGTTTTCTTCTTCGTTTCTGTAGCTGCTCTTGTTCTTGGTGCCCCCTGGCTTATTGGTGCCTGCCTGCTAGTGCTAGTGCTCGAGTGACTGGTGTTGTGGGAGGTGAGACTGAGAATCACTCGCTCTTCCGCTCATGTGTTGTTCCTTTCATCATGCTACTGTTGTTGTGGTGTTTCTTTACTGATTACTATACTAGTCCAAGTGATTGATCAACAGCTGCAGCAGCTGGTGATCTGATATGCCTGGCTGCCGTGCATGGTTGTTGTTATTACTTAATATTAGCAGGCCTGTAACTGAAAGAATCTAGTAATTTATGACCGGATTAGGCTAATGATTGGTGAGAGGACGGTGCTGGCAACAAGAAGTCACACAGATGCAAATGCTATGCAATCTGGCTTGGGCCGGAGCCTGAATTATTGGTGGTGCTGGCTGCTGCTGGGGCCTGGAGGAGGAGATGTGGGCGTGCAGGGGGGCAGGGGAGCATGTGGCGAGCGGCGAGGCGATCCCAAAATGGATAGCCACTTTAATGCCGTGCTGTGCTGCGGTGTACTGGACTGGACTACTGGTGTGTGCAACCAGCAACAGGCTATCTTCAACGACGCCACCTAAAATACAAGACTCATTCGTACTTTGGATAGCGCCCTCATTCGTACTTTGGGTAGTGCTACAGGCAAAAGGTTTAATACATATTCGGCATCTTCTCCAACAACAAGACCCAAAAGAGAATTCTTTCTGCAAATGGGTTTTTAGGAGAGAGGATACTCATATTTGGGTTGTGTCTCTCAGACAACCCAAAATAGGTCTCCCTTATAGGTACTCTGTTGGAAGCTGATTTTAGATCTCTCATTACCCATTTTAGGTTTAGATCTCCTTATTGGAGACAGTCTAATGCAACAACATTTGCCGTGCAACACTAGTAGCAGGCATTATTATTAGTGCTTTCGATTTGGTTTGGTTTTGTTTGGGGGAGCTCAACCCTCTGGCTGGTTGGCCACCAGCAATTCAGCATGAGACTGAATTTCAGGGTTTCCTCACAGGTTTTTTCACGCCTCATTTCAATATTGCTTTCATCAGAAGAGCCACTATCTGTTTTTCAGAAGAAAAAAAACTTTTTTCCCCTTTAGTTCCTCCTTCCTACCTCTTGTCTCAAGCAAGGGCTTTCAGTTGCTCCTCCTTCCTACCTCTTGTCTCAAGGAAGGGGAGCAAGAAAGAACAAGTCACATTTCTGATCCCTCCTCGCCAAAGACCAGAATCTCCGCGCCTGAAAAACCCAAGTAGTGCAGCTTCTGAAGGGAGCAGCAACACATGCATGCATGGGCAAGAACCATGGAGTATGAAGGGCCTGTTCGGCAGGGCTCTGGCTCATCTGAAAATGGCTCCGACTCTGGCTCCTCTGAAGGAGCAGCTCCTCTGGAGGAGCTAAAGCCGTTCTAGAAAACGTTTGGCAAAACGGCTCCTTCTGTTTTTGTAGAATGGATGGAAGAGGGTGAATGTCCATATTGCCCTTAAAAAAAGTTGTATGCATCCTCATCCTCTCGTATACAGCCGCCGCCACCGCTTGATTTGCGCTCGCACCCGGCGCTTGCGCCGCCGCCGGATCTGTGCTCGCACCCCACGCAGCGCTTCCGCTCCCACGCTGCCGCGGGCTCTCCCATGAGATGCTTTCCCGCGTCGCCGCTCGCCGGCACAGCGGTGCAAGCGTCCGCGCCGCTGCTTGCCGCTTCGCTCCACGGTGACGCATCACGCCAGCGTCGCCTCGTAGCCGAGCAAGGAGCATGGAGGAGGGTAGCCGCGTCTTTGCTGCCATAATCGTCAGACGAAGCCGCGAGAAGCCACGATTTGGGGCTTCACCTTCGCAGTACAAAAGGGCTCTCGCTCTCCATGCGGCTCCTCCGGTGAAGCTGTTCCCAGCAATGACGTTTGGTATGACTCCTCCAGGAGCCGGAGCCGGAGCCAGAGCCCCTTTGGAAGCCATACCAAACAGCCACGAAGAAGTATCAGTGGGTGGGAGCAGGTCCAGTTTATTTAGATCTGAATCGGCTGCCTGATTGGCCCCGGGCTGTTATGGACCCCATCTGGTGACTGGTGCTGTGGTTTGCCAGTTTGCCTGGCAATAATCTGAATCCAGAATGTCTTTGGGCCCCCTGCAACTGCAATGCATGCATGCCTTGGCCTTGCCCACCCTCCCTCCCTCCCTCCATCAGCCATCACCTGAGATCAGATCACAGCGCCACGTACGCTGGAGTAGAGTCTCCTAGTCCTAGTCAGACTACTAGGAGTAGTGTTCGTATCACAGCACACACGGTGCTGCTCCAGCTCCAGTCCAATCCAATCCGATCCAATCTTCCTTCCCCATCTATCTATCTATCTAATCTAATGTAGGAGCAGTAGACTACTCCCACTCCCCCAGCTGTGCTGTGCTGCGCCGTGTTGTCAAGCTCTCGCTTCTACAGCACCGATGCCACTATGCAACGCCAAAAAGGCCAGGGATTAAAAGGAAAGCTACTACCCTTACCTGCACCAGCCTAGCTACAGTGTCGTGTATGCCGTCTTGGTTGGCGGCCTGGCGATGGCGAGGGGCGAGCAGAGCCTACCTATCTCTCCGAACGTGCTCCATCGTGCTGTCTGAAAGGCAGGCAAGCATGCTTAATCATGGCGACGCTGAACGGAGGTTGGTGACGACTGCCGACGAGACGAGACGGCGCTAGTGCACTGGTGCAAGCGCAGCGCAGTAGCATTTGCTCTCCACGACGGAAATGACTTTACAGACACCAACAATACATACGGAATCTGTACGGAGTTTTCTTAAATATGTACTAGGCTGCCAGAGTCTTATTTATGTTATTCCTGTATATCCTAATAAATGGGATCAAGAAAATACTAATAGGCAAAGTGTTATGAAAAGTGAAAAACGATTTTTCTTAACAGTCGTAACCTTTCGAATGCTGGAGATTGCCTGCTCAGGTAGGGTCTCATTTTTTTGGTGGGTCACTTTAGAGAATTGCATTGGTGTTAAAAACCTAAACAAGCTATTAAATTTGCTAGTGTTTGGTTCACTTGGGTAGTGTTAGACACGAATTACGGTCAACATAATGGGTAGGAGCTAGGTTCAATGTAGGAGGGCCAAAAATCAGCTTAGCCCGTAGTCAGGCGTCATCTATAGTGTGTTAGCACACGAACACTTTATCTAGTGCCTCCACCGAAGAGCACGGTACACAAGACATGTTACTAGAGGAGCCTCGAAAAAACAGAAAGAAGGATTGATAGAAAAAACAGAAAGAAGGATTGATTTGCGGCAATAGATGTCTTTCACATACAATTAGAAAAAAGTAATTCCCTTTTTTAATGGCAGTTCCAAAAAAACGTACTTCGATGTCAAAAAAGCGTATTCGTAAAAATCTTTGGAAAAAAAGACTTATTTTTTCATAGTACAATCTTATTCTTTAGCAAAATCAAGATCATTTTCTAGCGGCAAGTGCACTGCCTCAAAGCAAAGCAATGAAATTGGAATAAATGCATCTTAGGTTCCCCCGTATAGGTATAAAACCCTTTTCCAGTTAATGTTATCGAGGACATGGGTGATTTTGACCCGCTTCTCGGCGCTCGCCGTTTCAAGGTGAAGATCTTCGTTAATCCTTTTTAGGATTTTTTATTTTCGTATACGCTGGCATGAGCGAATAACATTTTTGATTCGTTCTCGCAAGAACGAAATGGATGGTGCTTCAGGTTCAGGGTTCGGCGGGGTGTGGCTTGTGGATGGTTCGGACGCGGCATTTTCCTCCGATAAGTTGAGGTACTTTTGCCAACTCGGGAGCACGATAGGCAATACACGCCAACATGGTCACTTGAATAGAAAGTTTCAATTTTGTTTTCGTAACTGAGTGACGACCTTACGTGGAGTAATGTGTTTCATGTGAGATAAACATGTACTTCGTCCACAGGTACACTAGTACAACCGATTTTTTTACTATTTGATCCTTTTTTTGAAAGTTTCTCACAAATGGACCCCTAGCGGAAATAATTCAGGAAATGGACCCTTAGCTCGGCGCCAGAGTGACTGGCGCCGAGCTAGGCGCCAGCATCTCTGGCGCCAACCCGACGGGCACGGTGGGGTGGATTGCCAGGGGGCTCGGCGCCGTAGATCTTGGAGCCGAGCTTGGCGCCATAGTGACTGGCGCCGAGCTCAGAAATATCTACCGGCCCGCGTCTCTTCCTCTTCCTTTCTCGCCCAAGCCTCCCCTGCCCGCGCCGTCGCCGCCGCCCTTGCCCGCTCCACCGCCGCGCCCGCGCCGGCACCGCGACCGCCGCGCCACTCCCACGCCGCGCCGCCGCCGCTGCTCCGGGGGCCGAGCCCGCGCCCTCGCCGCTCCGCGCCGCCGCCGCTGCTCCCTCGCCCGAGTCCGCACTACGCCGCCGTGCCCTCGCGCCGTTGCCCGTGGTTGGCGGCAGCGCCACGCCGCCATGCCCTCCACCGCCGTCCTCGCCTTAGCCTCGCCTTGGTCTCCACCGGCGGCCTCGGCCTCGCCCCGCCTTGCCCCCCCTCCACCGCCGGCCTTGCCTCGCCTTGCTGCCGTCCACCGCCGGCGCGCCTCCCGCGCCCGTCGAGCCGGACTCGCCGCGCGGAGCGCCGGGCACCCCGCGCCGGCCGCGCGCCACCTCTGTCGTCGGCCGCGCCACCGCGGGCCCAGATCTTTGCCTTGACCTACGTCCGTCGTCCGCCGACCCGGAAAGGTAAAAATTATGAATATACAATGTATCTATTTAGTTGGTGTTTGTTATTTACTAGTTACTATGATGACTCAGTTAGTTGATTTAGTGAGATATATATGTAGATAGATAGAAACATAGATACATTGGTAAATAGATATAGTTAGATAGCTACTTAGATATGTAGTTATATTTGTAGTTAACTACATATGATCTAGCTATTTAGTGAGTACACTATAAATATATACGTAGTTATTATCTTGATTACTTAGTTTGTATCTTGATTATTTAGTGAGTACACTATAAACTTGTTAGATACTATCTATCGTCTAATTTGGACTAAAGGACATGTGTTTCGTTACGTTTTTGAAATAGATGGACAACCTAGTGACCATATATCATGGTGGCACGGTTGAAAGCGATCGCTATGGATATGTTGAGTTTCTTGACATGCAAAGCGTGCCTGTGCTATTCAATGATGGGCCTTCATTTAGTGAGATGGTTGCAAGGGCTCAGAAGGAGCTGCATTACTTTGGAGATGATGACATTGCAGTTGATGGTGTACTGCACCTAGGTTGTCCTCCGAACATCTTCAGGCGAATGATCTCAATTGGTTGTGCGGATCAGTGGGAGAACTATGTGAGATCGGCTATGAAGAGCCAGCTGCAATGTTTGGACGTGGTTGTGTGTCGGGTGTTAGTTGATCCAATCCCTCGTGGGTTTACCCCAGCAATGGATCATCAGGCACACATCGACCCTCCCATTCTGGAACCTTACCTGCATGTACAGATTGCGCCTACGGTTCCTGATGCTCAATCTGCCCCCAATGCGATATTTGGAGATGGTTGTCATACTCATGTTTTCATGGCAGATCCTCCTTATGAGATCCCTTTGACACAGAATCATCCGAGTAAGTGTCTTAACCGCATGGTTTTTGGGAGCTTACCCCGTTCCTTACATCTATTTCTTTCATTCTTTCCTCATTTCTGTAATGATGTTGCAGGAGACATTCCTGAGAATATGGATGTGCCCCATGTTGCTGCGCAAGTGCACTTTCAAGATGGATTCCGTGGCTCCAATAGTGTTGAAATTATGCATGATTCGGAGCCATATGAGATGGCTAGGGCTCTTGATTATGATGATGATCGTCCTATTGGAGAGCTGACGGAGAGTGATATTGAGATGATGAGGCATATCTTTCCCGACCGCCATGATCCTAGAGTTCATGAGTTCAGTGATCTTGCTCATTCCGATCAGGCGTTTGTAGAAGGACATGATGATGAGCTCCTAGAAGCTCCTGAGGCCGGTCCTAACATGGTAATTGAGGAGGGGAGGGTGTTCAATGACCTCCCTGCTTTGAAGAGGTGGTTGCAGGCTTTTGCAGTGATATGAAAGAGGCCTTACAGGGTATTGCATTCATATGTGGAGCGCCGTTACACAATTGTGTGTGACAAGGAACGCTACCCATGGAGGGTTTATGCAAGGAAGCAACAGGTGACCGAAAAATGGAAGATCACAAAAGTTGTCGGGCCACACAATTGTGCTGACTATGAGCTGACACTGAGGCATCGGTAGTTGACATCTACCCTCATTGCCAAGCAGTTGATGGGAATTTTGTATGGAGAACCCAACATGAAGGTGAGAACAATTATCAGGACTGTTGAGGCGTTGTATGGAGGATATGTGATAACTTATGGTAAAGCATGGAGAGCTAAGCAGCGAGCATGGAAGATGATATATGGGGACTTGGAGGATGGGTATGAGCAGCTGCCAGTTCTTTTCAATGCAATCAAAGCGGTGAATCCAGGCATGCATTATGAGTACATCCCAAAACCTAATGCATGGAAGGATGAGAGGCAGATATTTTTCTGTGCCTTCTGGCGCTTCCCTTAGTGTGTCGAGGCCTTTAGGCACTGTCGTCCCATCTTCTCCATTGATGGTATGTTCTTGATTGGCAAATACCAGGGCACACTTCTTATAGCCATATCCTGTGATGCGAACAACAAGTTGGTTCCTTTGGCATTTGCTTTGGTTGAGAAGGAGAACAATGACAGTTGGGGATGATTCTTGAGGCTAGTCCGGATACACGTGGTTGGGCCTGGCAGGGAGGTTGGCATCATATCTGATAGGCATCAGGGCATATTTAATGCCATGCGAGAGCAGTTAGAGGGGTATGCACCTTTGCACCATCGTTGGTGTACTCGACACCTTGCCAAGAATCTACTCCGGAAGGACGGTGTCAAGGGTAACTTTGATCTGTTCCAGGAGGCTGCTCGACAGCTTGAGGACAAGTACTTTAGGGAAAAGTTAGAGCAGGTCAGAACTGCATCAAATGCAAAAGGTAGACAATGGCTCATAGGTTTGATGAGGGATTTGGAGAAATGGACGAGAGCTCACAACGTCGGTGGCTAGAGGTACGAGTTTTAGTGCAGCAACATGGTAGAATCATTCAATAAGTTGCTATTGGGGATATGTGGTATGCCCATGAATGCAATTGTTCAATTCACCTTCTATAAGCTTGTTGCCTGGTTCAACGATAGACACGCCCATGCATTACAGTTGAGGAGTGATGGAGAGATATGGGCTCCAAAACCAAAGGCACACCTAGAGAAGGCAAAAGAAAGAGCTGGCACACATGAGGTTGCATGCTTTGACCACGCCATAGGGACTTATCAGGTCGAGCATAGGGGCGGTACAACGTCCGATGGTGAGGTCCGAGAGTCGAGGATACATGTGGTTGTTGAAAGTGCATCTAGCCCTTTAGTGAGTTTTGGATGATTGAATGACAACACGATTAAAGGACTAACATATTTGCTAAGTGTTAGACAGGAAATTGATTATCTCACAGATACTTGATGAAATTGTATAAAGCCAAAATGATGTATTGTTGTATAAACAATTTAGTTCAAACACAAGACAACAATGCAAATGGAATTCATGCAAAGGCTTATTTATCGTGGGATTTCAATGATCTATGTGAAAGCAAGCACGATAAGAGTTAATTAATGAGACATGAGGGATTGCATATGGAATGGTCTCATATTTGAAGCTTGCTAAATTGAAATGAAAAAGATGACAATACATGAATGGATGATTCAACACAAGATGTGACTTGATGGCTTGAGATTGTGAAGATAGTAAGGAAAGGCTTCGAGGTACTAAGCAAGGGTGAAGGGCAAGCGACGGCTTGGTGGCCGAAGAACCTAGCTAGGGTGAAGAAGGAAGTACTTGCATTTAGTTGAGGTATTAATCAAGCTATGATGGTCATATTGATGTGGAGGATCAAATCTATATTGGACAAGTTGATTAAAGTGGCTTGATGCATTTGGAGTTATTCATATTTGATGAATGGAATCAAGTCACGTGCTCAAGATGGATATGCTCAAGTGACAAGATCAATATTGACATGTTGGCACCCTCACTTGATGAAGATTGAAAGACACGGCATCAATTTAAAGAAGATCAACTCAAAAGGTTTAATTTTGTTTTTCTTTTGATCTTGAGTTAATAGGTATGCCGTACTATTAAGAGGGATGCAAGTTTAGGTGGTATGAGGAAGATAGAGTGCTCAAGCATAATAATAAAATCAAAAGAGAGATACTCTAGCACTTCACGAGCACATAGAATAATTTTCTGTGACTGCCGGTGTCGGAAGTCCCGACGTAAGCCGGAACTCCCGACAGTCGGAAGTCATGACTCTTGTCGGAAGTGCTGACTCCTAGTCACAGCCTGCGCGGTGACTGTGGATGTTGGAAGTCCAGACGTGAGTCAGAACTCCCGACAGTCGGAAGTCCTGACCCAAGCCAGGAGTCCTGGCAACGGTGGTTCTACTGACCTGCTGTCTATGCCCGTCGGAAGTCCCGACCGTCGGAAGTCCCAACATTTTTCAGGAGTTCCGACACTGACTTGACCCAGGCCGGGAGTCCCGGCATCAGTGGTGCTGACTGTTTGTTCAACTGTGCACGTCGGAAGTCCCGACGAACGTCGGAAGTTCCGACCGTCGGAAGTCCCGACGTTTGCCGGGAGTTCCGACACTGACTTGCACTCGTGGACTTTTGACCTCGCGTGAACAGTGGTTTCTTCATACGTCGGAAGTCCCGAGATCTGCGTCGGAACTCCCGACGTAGATCTAAACGGTTAGATTTTGCCTTGGAGTATATATACCCGTCTCCTCCATTCTAACCGTGTCCCACTCATTTTCATTGCGACAAACACTCGGCCAAAACAGCCCCCAAGCATTCTAGGCTCCCCTCTCTTCACTCCTTTGCTTCCAACTTCGATTCCCAAAGGGTTTGAGTGATTGGAGAGTGGATTGAGTGAGAAAAACACTTTGAGCAAGCTTGAGCACTTAATTTCTTCGTCAAGCCGGTTTGATTTGCATTTGTTACTCTTGGGGATTTTCCCCTAGCCGGCTAGGCGTTGCCCAAGAGCTTCCATCTTGTGGAAGAGCCTTGGGAAGTTTGTATTACCCTTGTTTTCTAGTGAAGAAACTCAAGTGACCTTTGTGGTATCCTTGAGTGAGGCAAGGAGGTGGAAGAGACTCCAACCTAAGTGGTCACCTCAACAACGAGGATGTAGGAGCTCCTTTGTGGGGCTGCCGAACCTCGAGATAAATTCTTGTCTCTCGCGTGCTTGTTGTTGTTGTGATTTGCTCGAAATTACTTGTATTTGGTTGTCTCCCTCTTTCTAGCTATTTCTTAGGGTTTGGGACTCGATCTATGGAGTGGTGGCTTATCAACGTCAAGAGAGTGACCCAACACCTTACCTTACCACTAGGAAGTGGGTTTGTAAGTTATCGGCATCACAAAGTTCATTTTAGCACTTGTAGTTCATTTCCCGTAGGGGTCGGAAGTGCTGACAGTTTGCGTTGGAAGTTCTGACCCAATCTGTTGGAACTTCTGACACGTGTCGGAAGTTCTGACCCAACCGTCGGGACTTCTGACACGTCGGAAGTTCTGACCCAAACTGTCGGGACTTCCGACATTAACTGACTAGTGCATTTTGATTCAACTCTTTGGTTGCCGCTGTTTG
Source organism: Miscanthus floridulus (assembly GCF_019320115.1). Lineage (NCBI taxonomy): Eukaryota > Viridiplantae > Streptophyta > Magnoliopsida > Poales > Poaceae > Miscanthus > Miscanthus floridulus. The sequence continues at coordinate 32,039,418 of NC_089593.1, read as the reverse complement.
GCTCCCTAGGTTTATCTAGTATCTTTTATATACTTTGTGGCTAACTTATGAGGGGTTGTATTACTTTGATTTGGAGTTTCCATTTTGGAAACTCTTATTACTAATCGTTTCCGCTTTTAAAGGTGTTGATTTTTCAGAAACGCCTATTCACCCCCCTCTAGGCGACATCCTAGGTCTTTTCAATTGGTATCAGAGCCAGGTTCTCACCTAAAGCTTCACCGCCGTGAGAAAAGGATGTCGACGCCTATCGAGTTGGAGCTAGTGCTTCTCCAATATGATGGTTCAAACTTTCTACCTTGGTCCATTCATGTACTCAATGCTTTTAGAGATATTAGTCCTCTTGTTGAGCATATTGTGTTTGCAAGCATACCTCTTCCTATAGTTGATTGGAGCAACTATAAGAATTTATCAAAAGAGGAAGAGATATGCGTGCAACTCAATGCTCAAGCTATTAATATTATTTTGAATACATTGAGTGCAGAGGTTCAAGATGAGGCAATATTCAATGGACAACCACCTCTGGAGAGTGCTCATCTCATTTGGACCAAACTCATTGAGTTATATGGAAAATCCAAATGCTATGATGCACTTGAGGTCGAGTCAATGGAAAATATGTCCATTATGTCTTCATGCAGTGAAGAAGCCTCACAAGACCTCAAGAGCACCGAGCCGGAGCAAGAGGTGCAAGCCAAGGTGACTGCGCTGTCTATAAGCGCATGCCGGATGTGTCCGGTATCCCTACCAGACGCATTCGGTATGGCCGAGGCTGTCTGTGATGATAAGGCTCAAGCCCGGTGGTGGCCAAGTGATGAGTCAACCTTAGTATCTCATGATACTCATCACTTGTGTCTCATGGCCAAGAAAAGCAAGAAGATGGCTAGCAAGAAAGATCAAGCCAAGGAGATAGCACGAGTAGATGATCAAGAAGAGAGTGATATTGAAATTGAAGATGGCTACACTCTTGATCATCTAAGCAACAAAGACAAGCTCATTCTCATGAAGCTAGTTGAGAAGAATGATGAGCTAGAGGAAGAGAATGAGAAACAAGAGCAATCACTTCAAAATCAAGAAAAGTTTCTCATCTCCAAATTGCAAGAGCTAAAGGCCATAAATGAGAGGTATGAAAAATTATCAATTGAGCATGTTTTAGTTACTAACTCCTCTTCTAGTGTTTCACAACTAGAGAAGGAAAACTTTGAGCTCAAGGCAAAATTAGATGAACTCTCTAGCAAATATAATGTGCTATAAGCAAACTATGTTCATCTCAAGTGTTCTCATGAAGAATTAGTAGAATCAAGCATCATGCTTGAGGTGGCTCATGAGGTTGTGATTACAACGGTAAAATCATCTCAACCTTCCACTCACACACTCACTTGTACGCAATCTCAATTGAATATTTCTTGTGCTAATGAGTGTGCTTCTCAAACAAGCCAATCTTTGATTGAACAAAAATTTATAGAAAATGTAGAGCTCAAAGAAGAGGTGAAAAGATTAAAGAAAGATGTGATTCGATTGAAGGGTAAGGAGAAAGCACAACCTTCTCAAGATAACCGTGATAACATGGTGAAGAAGCTTGAGAAGGGTTCAAACCTTGCTTCCTTCAAAACCCAACAAAGGAATCACATTTCAAGCAAGGCCAACACAACCAAGAGCAAGAAACATGGAAAAAGTATGTGCTATGGTTGTGGATTGTATGGACATGAGTGGGCTATGTGTCCACATAAGAATTGGGCCGACAAGGTTGAAGCCACCACTCAAAAGGCTTCAATCAAGGAGGCCAAGCAAGTGAAGAGTGATGGACAAAGCGCTTGTCTCATGAGCAAGAAATTGGGGCACCCTACCAAAAAAATGCCCAATATATCAAGAGTCAAGAAAGGAAGCCCAAGTTGCAACAAGAAGATGCTATGGATGCAATGAGATGGGCCACAAGGTTGATGGATGTCCATACAAGCAAAACAAGCATAGAGCAAACAAAGGTCACATATGCTATGCTTGTGGAAGAAAGGGGCATCTAAGCTATGATTGCCCAAATGGTAACATCCCTAAGCCAAACACATTTGTTTATGACAATATGCTTAGGAAGACCACAAATGGAATTAGCACTAGCAAGGTGATGTGTTCACCACAAACTAGTACTAAGGCCATTTGGGTGCCTAAGCACTTGTTGACTAACCCAAAAGGACCCAACAAGAGTTGGGTACCAAAATGTGCTTAGGTTGATAATGTAGGTACTTGGTGGTGAGATGATAGCTTTGGGGTGGTTGAGCAAGCAAATTGAAAATATTCACTCAATCTATCAATCAATTCTTATCATAATCTCATATATGGTTGACCCGAAGATAAATCAATGACCATATCTTTTACTTCATCTCTACCATTGGTAACAAGTACCTAAAAACCTTATAGGATAGCCACTTTGTGTTTAGTGCTCAATGGCTCACAAATAAGCATATTTGTGAAATAATTGGAAGTGGCTAATTAGTTTCATTTAATAATTATCATGTTTGCCATGTGATGCTTTTAATGACTCTCTAGTAGAGCAATGCATTTGTTCAGATGCAGGCATACAAGAAGTACTAGAGCTAAAACAAAGAATCACAAGCAGCGCTTCAATTGTTTCTGTCCTACGCCTACCAGACGTGTCTGGTATGGCAGGAACCAGAGCACTAATTGGGATGCAATTGAGGTTTGATCCATATGATTTCATATATCCTTAATTTGCTCAGAAGCTTGTGATCTATCAAACCTAAGTGGGTTGTGAGTATGTCTCAACGAAATTTAAATATGGCAAATTACTTTGTGTTGGTCAAAATAGAAAATTGACTCCTAAATTCTTAAAAGAATAAAGTGCTTGTTGAAAGTCATTCAAATTACTTGTGGTACTTATTTAGGGGGAGCTCAGTTTCTATTTTGCACCATTGTGGACTAACAAATTTATCTAGCATTACTTGTAGTCCTTTAGATGAAAATTGATTTCATATATGGTATGATTATTTGGCAAGTGAGGTCAACATGATGTTGTAATGCCATGTATTATCTCAGTGGTGATATTGTGGACTAACAAATTTATCTAGTATTATTTGTAGTCCTTTGGATGAAAATTGATTTAATATATGGTATGATTATTTGACAAGTGAGGTCAACATGATGTTGTCATGCCATGTATTATCTCAGTGGTGATATTGTGGGCTCAAGGCAAAAGTATGTATTTACATACATGCATTGTAAGTGCATCTAAGGCCCTTTATATGCTAGTGTGTGCATTTGTGTGATATAGGATAGATGTTTTTCAAAATCCCTAACTAGCATGTGTAGGTGGTGTGGTTTTTGAAAATCATGTGGTTTTTGGGTCTTTATGACCTAGTCATGTCATATTGTGATTATTGCTACCCTTGGTTGATTATTTGCCTAATCACATGTGACATGGTTCTCTCAAGTCCATAAAAATCCCAATGTCCCTCTAAAATCTCTCTCAAGTTTTAAAAATCATAGATTTGCCAAATATTCGAAAAAGAGAAAATCAATTCTTGGCTAATTCATGTCCCCTAAGTGAGAATCATAAGCCTATTTCAATTGATGCAAATATTATGCCTAGGAAGGTTTGTTATGGTACCTTATTGGTTAGTATTGCAAAAACAAAAAAATCCGCTATTCATACTAAGGCTGTGCCTAAGTATGTTGCGTCTAACAAGAGAGGACCCAAACTAGTTTGGGTACCATCGAAAAGTGGATGATCATTTGTAGGCACCATGGCATTGGAGACTTGATTCAATGGAATTATTATTGTTCATCTTATGTTGAGTCAAGTATTGAAGCCATAGTGCAATTCTATCCCAATGCCAAGTCAAAATTGAGTGAAGTCCATATGCTATCAACATACAAGTGTCATATTCAAGTTGTGGAAATTTATTGATATATTTGAAGGCCTGCAAATAAGTGGAGTTGAAGTTTGCAAAGATGATCATAAGCTATCAAGGTATATCTCTTGTTGATCAAAGTTTATTTGGGTGCATATGAGTTAATTGAATTGGATATATATGCATATGTTGTTTGCTATGATATGTTTGAATGGATTAAATGCTTAAGTAATCAAGTTTGAAGTTGGTTTGATTGGATATGTTCATAAGATTTCTTCTAGTAAGTGGTTTGAATAGACACATGTCTTGTGAGAGTATTCAAACAAGTTGATTTCAAGTTTGGTTCAATTTGGAGAAAAATAGCTCAATTATTGAAATATGTCCAATATTGAAAATCTGAGCTAGCAGTGATCATAGACATGTTTAAGTAATCAAATCTATTTGTATTGGCTTGAAATTTGGTCTACATGCTCTACACTTATGGTATTAGTTGCTGTGCAAATTTCATGAGATTTGGATAAGTGATGCTTCGGATTTAGAGTAGATCTTGTCAGCTATAGTGCAGCAGTTTTCAGCATGTAGCAGTGTGGAAAGATGTGAAATCTGGTAGCAATATAGAAGTCAAAAGAAGCTCAAATTTTTACAGCTACTAGAAGACTTAGTGTGTCACATCTTCACCAAATTTTGTGGTTTTTGGATATGTAATTTTGAAGATATGATTTATTCTTTGAAGAGTACAGAATCTGCCAGGAAAGTGACAATTATTGGATTGATCAAAAGTCACTTAGATTCAAAGGTCCTCAAATTAGAATCATATCTATAAGTGATTGAGGTACCTATGTTTTGGTTTTGGTTTGAGATAGAAGCATGACAAATGATGAGTACAAGACAATTTGTTTGAAGAGTGTATCTGGTACACATTTGGTACTCAAGCTAGAGATCAAGACCAAGATCAAGATGAAGATGAAGTTTAAGTTCTAGTGATAATTGGAGATCTTTTGATAGAAACAGAAGGACTTAAACAAGTAGAAAGAAACTTAAAGAAGGATTCAAAGTTATTCATCAAATTAAGTCCAACAATATGGATCAATCAAACAAAATCTTTCAAGTGGATCAAGTGATTTTCTTTTAAGTTATTTCAAGTGAGTATCAAGGATGGTTCTTTGGAGAAAGGTCACTTCACCCTAGGCTTGGATGGCTAAAATCAAAGTGGTAATCTAAAGGGACATTTGAGATACTTGGATGAAGAAAATCAAGAGATTGGTCTAGAAAGCAAGCAACACCCAAAAGAGAACAAGTTATGAAATTTCAAGTGGTATCATGAAATTTCAAGTGGTATTACAAGTGGTGCATCTTTTAGTTCTCTCAAGCAAGCAATGATCAAAGAAGAAGCAAGCCAACCACAACAAGAAGAGTGCACTTGATCATTAGTGATTCTCAATTCATATGGGTGAAGAATAGGAATTCAAAGAATTGGTATCTATTAGTCTTCACCAAGCTTATAATTGGACTTCATAGTGCTATTGGAGAAATGAATTGAAATCTATATGACTATCTTCCTCTCCAATATAGCAAAGGTATCATTGTATTGTGCATAATCATTTTTCATCCCTTACTAGTATGCGGTTAGTGCATATAGTACATGCTTATAGGATCATGCATTACAAATGAAAATTTTTAGATTCATAGACTACCACTATTGCTTGAATGATTATATGATCTAGTGGTTAGTGTATGAGTTTGTTCATGAGCTAGTGAACCCATGTACTTGATCTATTTTGAATTGCTAACAAATGATAAGTACAACCTCTTTAAGATGACAAAGGGGGAGTGACAAGTAATATGACCCACGCCATGACAAAGGGGGAGAGTTTAATACAAAGGGGGAGAGATTAGTACAAAGTTTTAACCTTAAGCACCCTTTGTGCTTTGTGTGACCCTTTTTGGCGATAGATGACAAAGGGGGAGAGATATGATTAAAGCTTAAGGGGGAGAGATATGTTTAAAGCTTCTGGAGTGCAGCCTTGTGTGTAGCTATGAAAGGGGGAGAGTAGCTATGACAAGGGGAGAGATATGACTTGAGAAATCTTTGTGATGAGTGCTATGTGTGTGATATATATGATGTATTTACTTTCATAAGGACCATGCATGTTTTAGAGTGACTTTGTATGGTGTGATGCTTTCTGTTTAGTCTTGTGTGATGTATCATGTCATATGCATCATGGTTTTTTTTATTTTGACACACACTTGCACCCCACGGATGCAATGATTTAAGGGGGGGGGGGTCTCCTATGTGTTTTAGTATGTGCAAATTGACATTTGAGGTCATTTATGAATTCAATTCATATTGCACACATTAAGGGGGAGCCTCTCATAAATCATTGAATCCAAAAGCCTAATTGTTTATATCCTTTTATAAGCTTTAATCGGGTTGTCATCAATCACCAAAAAGGGGGAGATTGAAAGTGCATCTAGCCCTTTAGTGAGTTTTGGATGATTGAATGACAACACGATTAAAGGACTAACATGTTTGCTAAGTGTTAGACAGGAAATTGATTATCTCACAGATACTTGATGAAATTGTATAAAGCCAAAATGATGTATTGTTGTATAAACAATCTAGTTCAAACACAAGACAACAATGCAAATGGAATTCATGCAAAGGCTTATTTATCATGGGATTTCAATGATCTATGTGAAAGCAAGCACGATAAGAGTTAATTAATGAGACATGAGGGATTGCATATGGAATGGTCTCATATTTGAAGCTTGCTAAATTGAAATGAAAAAGATGACAATACATGAATGGATGATTCAACACAAGATGTGACTTGATGGCTTGAGATGATGAAGATAGCAAGGAAAGGCTTCGAGGTACTAAGCAAGGGTGAAGGGCAAGCGACGACTTGGCGGCCGAAGAACCTAGCTTGGGTGAAGAAGGAAGTACTTGCATTTAGTTGAGGTACTAATCAAGCTATGATGGTCATATTGATGTGGAGGATCAAATCTATATTGGACAAGTTGATTAAAGTGGCTTGATGCATTTGGAGTTATTCATATTTGATGAATGGAATCAAGTCACGTGCTCAAGATGGATATGCTCAAGTGACAAGATCAATATTGACATGTTGGCACCCTCACTTGATGAAGATTGAAAGACACGGCATCAATTTAAAGAAGATCAACTCAAAAGGTTTAATTTTGTTTTTCTTTTGATCTTGAGTTAATAGGTATGCCGTACTATTAAGAGGGATGCAAGTTTAGGTGGTATGAGGAAGATAGAGTGCTCAAGCATAATAATAAAATCAAAAGAGAGACACTCTAGCACTTCACGAGCACATAGAATAATTTTCTGTGACTATCGGTGTCGGAAGTCCCGACGTAAGCCGGAACTCCCGACAGTCAGAAGTCATGACTCTTGCCGAAAGTGCTGACTCCCAGTCATAGCCTGCGCGGTGACTGTGGACGTCAAAAGTCCAGACGTGAGTCGGAACTCCCGGCAGTCGAAAGTCCCGACCCAAGCCGGGAGTCCCGGCAACGGTGGTTCTACTGACCTGCTGTCTGTGCCCGTCGGAAGTCCCAACGATCGTCGGAAGTCCCGACCGTCGGAAGTCCCAACATTTGTCGGGAGTTCCGACACTGACTTGACCCAGGCCGAGAGTCCCGGCATCAGTGGTGTTGACTGTTTGTTCAACTGTGCACGTCGGAAGTTCCGACCGTCGGAAGTCCCGACGTTTGCCGAGAGTTTCGACACTGACTTGCACTCGTGGACTTTTGACCTCGCGTGAACAGTGTTTTCTTCATACGTCGGAAGTCCCGAGATCTGCATCGGAACTCCCGACGTAGATCTGAACGGTTAGATTTTGCCTTAGAGTATATATACCCGTCTCCTCCATTCTAACCGTGTCCCACTCATTTTCATTGCGACAAACACTCGGCCAAAACAGCCCCCAAGCATTCTAGGCTCCCCTCTCTTCACTCCTTTGCTTCCAACTTCGATTCCCAAAGGGTTTGAGTGATTGGAGAGTGGATTGAGTGAGAAAAACACTTTGAGCAAGCTTGAGCACTTGATTTCTTCGTCAAGCCGGTTTGATTTGTATTTGTTACTCTTGGGGATTTTCCCCTAGCCGGCTAGGTGTCGCCCAAGAGCTTCCATCTTGTGGAAGAGCCTTGGGAAGTTTGTATTACCCTTGTTTTCTAGTGAAGAAACTCAAGTGACCTTTGTGGTATCCTTGAGTGAGGCAAGGAGGTGGAAGAGACTCCGACCTAAGTGGTCACCTCAACAACGAGGACGTAGGAGCTCCTTTGTGGGGCTGCCGAACCTCGGGATAAATTCTTGTCTCCCGCGTACTTGTTGTTGTTGTGATTTGCTCGAAATTACTTGTATTTGGTTGTTTCCCTCTTTCTAGCTATTTCTTAGGGTTTGGGACTCGATCTACGGAGTGGTGGCTTATCAACGTCAAGAGAGTGACCCAACACCTTACCTTACCACTAGGAAGTGGGTTTGTAAGTTATCGGCATCACAAAGTTCATTTTAGCACTTGTAGTTCATTTCCCATAGGGGTCGGAAGTGCTGACAGTTTGCGTTGGAAGTTCTGACCCAATCTGTTGGAACTTTTGACACGTGTCGGAAGTTCTGACCCAACCGTCGGGACTTCTGACACGTCGGAAGTTCTGACCCAAACTGTCGGGACTTCCGACATTAACTGACTAGTGCATTTTGATTCAACTCTTTGGTTGCCGCTGTTTGGCTCCCTAGGTTTATCTAGTATCTTTTATATACTTTGTGACTAACTTGTGAGGGGTTGTATTACTCTGATTTGGAGTTTCCATTTTGGAAACTCCTATTACTAATCGTTTCCGCTTTTAAAGGTGTTGATTTTTTAGAAACGCCTATTCACCCCCCTCTAGGTGACATCCTAGGTCCTTTCAGTTGTCCTCCAAGATTTCAAGTGCACTTGTGGTAAACCAAGGCAATACCACTTTGTATGTTCTCATTTGGTGGCAGCAGCTAGGCATCACAACTATAATATCGAGAGGAGGATACCTCACGAGTTCAGTGTCAACACGCTTGTGAACACATGGAGCCCCCGCTTCGTGCCTTTCTGGGACCCTGGAGAGTGGCCTCCATATGATGGGCTAAAGTACATTGCAGATTCAGCTTGCCGTTGGAACAAGCGTGGATCAAGGCAGAAGACGAGGCACAGGATGGTTATGGATCAGATACCCGGAAGAACTAGGCGTGGGAGAGGAACTCCATTTGTTACTGATCCTGAGCAGTACGAGTGCAGCAAGTGCGGTAGACTTGGCCACAACTCACGAAGTTGCCGTTGGCAGATTAGTGAGGTAGAACTATTGGTTTATAGTATTATTTTATATTTGTCTTATTCATATATTTAATTATGCATGTCTCAATTTATGCTTGTATTTGTGTCAATTACTTATACATTTATAAGTTCATGTTTCATTGTACATTAGAATTCTAATTCATTCACTTTTTTTTGTAGGATGGAGCAATTCCACCTGCTCGACCCGACGTACGAGGAGACCCACCGAGGATGTCTCATTGCGCTGGGGCAGGAAATAATCTATAAGTTTTATTTATACATGTGTTCGTGAAGTAACATGTGACTATGTTTTATTCGATGCAGGACCTTCCACACCTTCGTTCTAGGACCCACAGTGGGTTCTTGGACATTCGGTATGACGATAGGTACACTCCTTTCCTATAAAGAGCTGGACTGGATGTCATCTCCTTTTAGGTTCGTCGTGGGTTGCCCAAGTTCAACTCAGCGGCGATAACTGCGTTGGTAGACAGGTATTAAAGTGAATCATTGCCTCCATTCATGGCCATTTGTTCATGCGATTGACTTTTTGACAAGTAATCTTGCTTTGTCTTAAATATAGGTGGCGGTCGGAGACTCACAGCTTCCACCTACCTTTTGGGGAGATGACAGTCTCACTTCAGGACTGTCAGAAGATGCTAGGCCTAAGGATTCATGGGAACCCAGTCACCGGGCAGTGCAGGTCAGAGAGCTGGAGAGCACAAGTGGATTCCTTGGGCATGAGCTTGGCGAGCAAGGGGCTCGCACTTCTAGAGTTCCCATCTCATGGCTACGTGCAGAGTTCGCACAGTGCCTCGAGGAGGCAGATGAGGAGACGGTTGGGTACTACTGCCGGGCATGGATCCTACACCTTTTTGCTTGTGTTCTCTTTCCCGATGCCATGGGTGACAATGCGTCCTAGATGTGGATCCACTGCCTCAGTGACTGGGACCAGGCGGGTCAGTACAGCTGGGGCTCTATAGTCTTGTGTTTTCTATACCGGCAGCTGTGCGAGGGGTGTCATCGGTCTACGTCCAACCCATCACTTGGTGGATGCATGTACCTGTTACAGCTGTGGAGTGGGCTTGTTTTCTAGTTGGTCGTCCAGAGGTTCTAGCTCGTCGTGAGTGGTTCCTAGGTCAGCCTCCAAGTCACCAGCCGACGTGGGCGTACCTTTGGGACCAGGTTAGGGTTCTGCACATGAGGATAGACTGAGCGTACATTGAGTACACGAACGAGCTAGATACGATGACGGCGTCTAGTGTAAGTAAATTTTGTTTTTCATGCTGCTTTGAAAAGGATTAGTATACCATCTAACATCTTATTTGGACATGTTGCAGGTGGAGTGGGAGCCGTATGGTGGAGAGGACACACTTCCTTTTCAGCTGAGCAATGTCTGTTGGGTAGACGACTACTTCTATAGGATAAGGTGCCCTCTAATCTGCTTCTATGTTGTCGAGTACCACCTGCTAGATAGGGTTGCATGCCAATTTGGAGTGAGACAGCTTTGGCCTATGCCTCTGTTCTCGACTGGTGTTGACTTACACAAGTAAGTGTTTTGATATTTCAAATGTCTCATGATGATGGCCCATTTCTTATAATATGGTGCCACGTACGTGGATTAATGTAACGATGACATACGTGCAGGTTGGATTGTCAGAGGAACAAGAAGATTTTTGACTGGGAGAGGCATCACCAGTCCTACATTGAGGAATGGGAGGAGATGCACGACAACATGGACGACAACAACAAGCCGCACATGAACCGTGAGTTCAGGCGGTACCAAGCTTGGTACCAGCGTTCGACACGGTGCAGGCTGAGGCTACAGTGGACCAAAACTGACTACGCCGATATTGAGTCCTCTGACGATGAAGACATGGCATACGACCAGTCCACTCGTGTAGGAAGGCAGGTGGAGGCAGGACCGATCTTGGATAGAGTGGTAAGCCAATCGCCTTATTTTGTTACCTTGAGTTACATAACAATACATTAGGCGTTCTTAGACCGACATTAGGAGTTATCTATTATAGTTATTGCAACCTTCGAGCCGTATAACCCTTATAATAAGTTACATTCTTGTACAAAAGAAAACAAAACTAAATGCTATCTGTTCAGAAGTCTTATTATTGAGAACTTTGTTGCAGGGCAATACACTGAAATGCTCAGTTGAAGAGATCGAGCGCGTTCGGCCGAGAGTCAATGACGACTACATACTTGGCTTCCTAGATGTAAGATTTAAAATATTCTTTCAAACATATCATTAATACATAATATTCTTTCAGTTAACATAGTTTTGTACAACAGAGGCTGTCACGTCGTCTATGCCGTGCGGCTGGTCGTTGTGGTTGCAGGACAGACACGACGCAAGACGTGTACATTCCTTCCACGGGAAGAGGAGCCTTGGGTTCCTCTAGTAAAGCAGCTACAGGGGACGGGGACGAGGACGACAACGACGACGATGACATGGACAAGAGGCACGATGAGCTTGGGCCCTCTTAACTCCATGATGCTCCATCGACTCATCCTACACTGCCTCTAGGCACTAGGCGACGCCGTCCGCATGACCCTTACACTCCAGGCACTAGCGCTCTGGGTCACAAGGGTAGGGGCAAGAGTAGGAGGCAGTGAGGGACGTGGTAGGTGTTACTATGAACTATTGTGAATTTTGTATTTACTTTTCTGTAACTATTCGAGACTGTATGGACATTGTGGTCTATTTGGACTTTGCATGACATATTATGTTGGTTGTGATATTCGTTATGGTTGCATTATGCTCATTGGATGATTAAATGTTTGGAATATATATTGATGTCTCTGTTTGTAACTATGGATGCTCCTAATACAAGAACCATATCTTGCGAATTTTTTGCGTGAACCTTTAATCATACTACACTTGTACAAAGGCACAAATGTAGTACACATATTAACTATAAATTTATTACGTGTATAATCCAGGAAATATTGTACATACGCTTTGTAGTTGAATCTAGGATTACCAAGCAACAGTGAACGAATCTATGCTTTTCAGACAATAAACATAGACTTTTCAGATACACAGACAGCATCGAATTATCACATCACTGATATAGTACTGGCATGCAAGGAAGCACAACTCCACTCTATCTCCACCATCCATCTTATGACTGTTTGATCCAAGGGCTAAGGTGAAGAGGCACACGGATCGCTGACATGGCACATTGAGAGGCCTCCATTCCTCCTCTCAACCTATAAATAACCACTCACTCCCTCTCATTCACACAAACAACAAGGAAGAAGAACACTCCTCAACATTTGCTTTCGTTGCAGTACCAATGTCTGGAGGGTCGTCCAGAGGGAGAGGAAAGGGGAAGGAAACTACCTGGGGGTGGGAGGGTCCTCTTGGTCCCGATTTCTTTGAGGAAGCTCTTTATGAGAGGTTCTCAGTTGAGAGCAAAAGTGATTTCACCAAAGAGGCACCACTGAGAGGATACGATGAAAGGAAAGAAGAGTGGCTAAAATGCATGCATGGTGAGGACTGCCTAGTGCAGATGTTCATCGAGGGAATAGATGGAGGTCATCGTTTCTTCAAATGCCCGCGAGCATGGGTAATTGCTACTACCATTTGTTTCTTCAATATGTTTGTCTTGTATTTCACTTACACGACATACTTATTGTAGTCTTCCTTGGCTGAAGAAAACTGTGGGTTCAGTAGGTGGGTCGATCCTCGACCTATTTATCTGCATGCGGAGTACATCTACTACCTACAGGACCATATCTTCGATCTAGAAAGGGAAGTTAGTAGAGGTTACAAGGACGACGAACAGGACGACAACAACAATAGTGCCGATTCACAGGAGACACTCTGCAATGATCCATATTGCACCTGCCCTAACCACAAGAAGAGGGGGCCTCCCCTGTCACCCCCACCACCACCACCAACAACAATGGGAGGCTACTATGGAGAAGGTGCAACACAATTTGCTATGTGGCCACACTACTAGGATGACTTTATCTTTTTCACATGTACCCAGGTTTAATTACCTAAGGCATGGTTTAATTACCTAAGGCATGTTAGGTTTAGTCAAAGAAAACTCTATACCCAGGTTCGGTATATGTAGTCACATGCCATTTAATGTGTTTCATGTGTTGATTTATATAATGACATACGTCGTTAAGTGTTTTTGCAGCACGTGTTCAAATTTAAATACGTTCGTATCATTAAGCGGAATATTAAGACCATAGATAATGAAAACAACCACATAATGAAAAGTTTGATACTATGCCACATTACACAACATATTAATACTACAACTACGTGCCGACAGTAGACATAGGGGCAAATGCACTTCTAAATCCTCAGTCTGAAACGTACTGAGTAAGCAACTCATCATCCGAGTACCAGTCCTCTACTACAACCCTGTTGCTGTGGCTAGGCTCAACTACGTTGCTCTGACCTGCCTGTCGCTTGTAGTAAGCGACCTCCGCTTCATCTACGGCCGCTACGGCCTGAGTGAAGAACGCATCGTCATCCTCCTCTACCTGTAAGCCCGCCTCTGCTAGAGCGATGAGCTCGCTCAGTCTACCAGTGTCGTCGTCAGCCTCCTGCGCCTGAATGCCCGCCTCTGCTAGAGCGATGAGCTCGCTCAGTCTGCCAGTGTCATCCTCAGCCTCCTGCGCCTGTATGCCCGCCTCTGCTAGAGCAATGAGCTCACTCAGTCTGCCAATGTCGTCCTCATCCTCGTCTCCGTCATCACACAACATTATCAGTGATTGAACGGTGCGACCAGCTCGTGATCTATGGCCATTTAACTTCTTCTCCTCATACCTTGCATGAGCCACCTCTACAGCATGTTTCTCGCTGCAACCAATCCCTTCATGTATAAAATGCAATCAGTTAGCAATGCGATTATATTACATTTAAAACCAGGCAACGAAAAAAAGGTTTTCAAGCACTCACTGGCACATAATGTAGCAACATGCTCGTTCAAGACCTGCATCTGTACTCTTGTCTCTTCCCTTGCCTCATTCCTTGCCCTCTCCTCCTCTAACGTCATCCGCCTCTCCAATCCCCATTTGTTAAGCCCAACATCGATCGGGTTACAAATACCGTGCTATCTGGCAAACTCACGCATCTTTTCTTTGTGATGTTTAACGAATAGGTTGACGTAGTCAGGTCCATATCCCCTCTTCCGTGCAGTTAGTTGCCTCTTCTTCACTTCATCCAAGAACTTAGCTTGACCATCATAACATTCTCAACTGTATTTCCTAGTGCTCTGTTCAAAAGAAATATTATATCATATATGTCTTAGCAAAACAAACAAAATACGATTTCATGTTTACCAGAAAAATAACGAACCTCATCATACTCAATCATATGGCCGCAATAATGGCCTATTTCAAGCTCCGAAGGAACTAGGCCATAGTTGGATTTTACACCACATTCGCACATGACAGGAGGTGCTTTGTAGATTACCCGTTCTTTCTTCTTTTCCTTAACCCTTCGCGGTTCTTCCGGCATTGGTTCTTAGGACCATACAACCACTCCTTGAAACGATACTTCGCCATTGAATACACCTAAATAATGGGACATTAGTACATGAACACATATAGCTCAAGATTTTAACACATACACTTTGCACTTACTTCATGCTTGTTTGGACACACAAACTCTAACGTATTCTCAGGGTTTATCACAGCTCGATCTCCGCAATCGCACAGAGGAGGTTCCTCGAGTCATCTAACTGTGGCTAGGTGCTTCTCCTTAGCCGTCATTGCCGGAGGGTTAGGGGGGTGGAACCCACCGCTTGAAGTGCTCACGTGGATGTCTCCCTCTAAACCAATCGTCGAAAAAGAGGTACCTAGGATCAAACTTGTCTGCACCATCGATCCACTGAAAGAAAAATCACCTCTTATGGTCCTACACAACGAGATTCCAACAAAATATTAGTACCATACTTAAACAAATAAAGAAAAAGGATAGTACAAACAATTTCTTACATTAAACCGACTACATGTGTAGAAGCAACGCGCGGCTGTGTTCGGATGTTTCGATTGACAAACATGGGCTGGGAAACCACAGTCACAGTTAGGGATAGGAAGGTCAGGAGGGACGGGGGCATCTTTGCTAGATGCGTCGGGGTATAATTCTCGAGGACGACCCCATTTTCGCCAAAACTCCTCCTGAAACATTTCTTGCATCTAACAGAACGGATGTAATTTAACAAACATAAATCAAAACATCATAAAAAAATATCAATGAGAACCATAACTACAATACAACCAATTTCGTTCTAAGAACCAAAACAGTTAACATTATACCCTAAATCTAGGGTTTCTCATTTCATCCACAACAATGAACCCATAACATAACTACATGCGGCTTGGTTTGCTAGCTTTTTCCACGCCTTGGAATCAACCTACGGTTGTATAATACATATATTGAGGGATACAATAAAACCCTAAGTGATGACGATTCTTAGGTTCAAAAATCCGACTAATATATACCGAATCGATGCGAAAAAATAAGGAGATGAGCGAGTATACCTTGCTCTAGAAGATCTATGAATCAAATCAAGGTTTTCAAGGTCCAATATGTCGATTCGTGAGGTAGGGTGAAGTGGGGAGAGAAAACCCCGAGAGGGAGGAAAAAGAAGAGGAAGAACGCTCGAGGAAGAAGGTTGGGCTGGGGTTAAATGCAGGGGGCTCGACGCCAGTCACTCTGGCGCCGAGCCCCCTGGCAGGCCATTGCCCCATGCCTAGGAGCTCGGCGCCAGTCACTTTGGCGCCGAGCCAAGGGTCCATTTCCTGAATTCTTTCCGCCAGTGGTCTATTTGTGAGAAACTTTAAAAAATGGTCAAATTATAAATAATTCGGCTAGTACGAGCAGTACATAGAGCCATGGTGGAGAGGTAGCTTGTGCATGATGCAAGAGCTCAGCTAGTTGAGGAGTGGCTTCTGGAATTCCTTTCTCGCAGCGTTCTCTTTGTTTTTTTTTTCTGGATGGTCAACATGCCATCTCAAACAGTGCTTCAAGATCTTTTAGTACTTCCTCTGTCTAGGAAAGAATGCAATTATAGGATCCATGTCGGTCAAATTAAAACAAGTTTAACCAAGTTTATAGTAAATAGTATTAGTATTTATGTCTCCAAATAAATTTATTATGAAAATATATTATGTAACTAATCTAATGATACTTATTTTGTATTATGAATGTTGGTAGTTTTTCATAGAAATTTAGTCAAAGTTTAAATTGTTTGACTTCTCGAAAAGCGATGATTGCATTCTTTTATGGATAGAGGGAGTACACATTAGTACGGCAGTTGTTCATACCAATTACAGAAAGAATGCTCACTATCGTATTACCTGTCTCTGTATCGCTTTACAACTTTGAGTACTAACTTCTACCATAGTCACAGTATATATATGTGCGCACATAGTAGAAAACTTAATGATAAAGTAGTCATCCACTACTAGGTAAAAGATTTTTACAAGACTAGGCCCAAACATTAATGGAGAGATAGAGTTAAAAGGAGTTCGTTTCATATGAGACATAACATCCTAATTCAGTACCAGCCATTCAATATCTACGTCCAAACGAATCCTTTTATATTTTCACCCAGCCAAACCGAGGCGGCTAGGGTGAACCAATATAAGGTGGACTTTTGTAGTCTTGCCAATATTATCAACGTCTCAACGGGGCAAAGGTACAGAGCTACTACTCCTGTGATGCCGCCTGATTTTGGGGGTACACAGCTACTAGTACTCTCCTGTGATTAAGGATGAAAACGGTACGGATCGTATCGTTTTCTATATTTAATTCGATCGAATTCGTATTTTCGGGCAAATTCGAATTCGGTTTGAAATTCAAAATACCAAATTCGAAATCGGAATGAAAACGGTTTAGACATTTTTTCGACCGTTTTCTACTTTTCTACTTTTAATTCGGAATATCTCAAATTCGAAATTCGATTTAAACCAAATTTGGCCCACTACAAGTCTAACCTTAGAAAAATTATATCTTTTTTATACAATCTCGGATGAAGATGATTTTATATGAAAATTGTAGCTCTCGACGAGATCTACAACTTTCTAGATCTTAGTTTTTCCATTTGATGTCTTGAAGATGTTCAAAAAAATTAAGCAAAGTCAGCGATATATTAATCGCGTACAAGCGCTTGTTGCCTTAAAAAAAACATATCTTTATTTCATCGTGTCGAATGGAGATACTTTTTAAGAAAGTTGTAGGACTTGTTAATTATTATGTACTTGTTAATTGTTATACACTTGGTTATACGGGTTAATATTCCGTATTGGTTTTTCGTATACCGACCGTGTTCGACATAATTCCGCTCGAATGAGTTCGTTTTCGAAATTTTTGATATTCCATAAGTTCGTGTTCGTTTTCGTGTCCGGCTTTACCGTTTTCGTTTTCGTATTCAAATGTAGAAGTAGAAAACGGTTGAGAGGTTTTCCGACCGTTTCCGACCGTTTTCATCCCTACCTGTGATGCAGCCTCCTATTGTTGGAGCTGCACCGATCACATATACAGGGATGGATACGGATTGGATCCGTCTAAATTCGAACACGGATTGCATGACTTATCACATTTTAATTCAAATCCAGATATGAATACATTATTATCTGATACGAATACAAAGCGAATATTTCGAATTCGATTTCTACTAGATTTTAAAGATAATATATCTATCTGCCTGTCGATAGGCTTTTTTTAGAACAAAACTCATATACATGTACAAAATACGATTACGTGACACTCGTAGATATCGACCACTCATAAAATAACATATTTAATAAATATATCAAAAATCAAAAAAATTATAAATAGATATTTAAATGAACCATTTAAATATATATATAATTAATTTATAAATATATGAATAATTAAAGTAATTAAAATTAATATGATTAGTCATATTAAAATTAACCTTTGTATATCTTTAATAATTATAGAATTAATATAATGTTATTAGCCATATATATGAGTTTTAAATAGTTTCAATGTTGCGTAACATTTGTTTTTATTAAAATTGATATAATTACATTACCAATTAGTTATAGATATAAGTTTTAGATGGCTTTACAGGACACTTTGTTGTTCGTTGATACAGTATGTCAGATATCTCTCATTTTTTTTATATACGAATCTAGAATCAAATATAGAAAAATCATAAAAAAAATGAATACAAATACATCGAGGAGCGGATGTCTATTCATTTTAGGGGTGCGGTCGCACCAACACAAAAAATAAAAAAAAAGTATGTATCATATATGCACCCACATGCCTAAAATCCTTGCACTTACAAGACAAGCGCACCTTTCACGGATTTGCTCTAGCTCGGTTCTTAGATACATCCATTTAGTATCTATATTGAAATCAAATATGAATACAAATGTTTATATTAACGTTGAAACAAATACAAATATAAAACATCTTTTAACATCCGGGTTCATCCCTCGAACGGAGGTGGACGATGAGTGAGAGCCTAGAGCCCCATGGCGTCCTGGCGATCGAGATGGCTGCTGCCGCTGCAATGGAAGCCAGACAGAGGCAGAGCAGGCACGGGCACATGTGACATGTGTGCGGCCGGAGTGGTTGCTGCCACGGCAAGGCATCGGAAATCAGATTCAAGTCGGAGTAGTACTTGCTTGCTTGCTCACACGTTGATTGATCCATGGCAGGAGGAGAAATGCTCCATTGCAGCAGCTTTACTTTACTCTGTACACTTTACACGGTCCATTTACTTCCTATCGTTAGAAATAAATAAAATAAACGAGAAAACTATACTCCCTACCGGGCCTCCCCCGTCTAAAAAAATATCTAAAATGAAACAAAATAAAAAAAAAAGTAGTTTAACTATGTTTATAGAAAATACTTTATCAAAGCTGGGCTGTGGGCGTGGGGAATTTTAGCAGGCCGCACAAGACATCAGGCCGGCCTCTAAATGTCGGGCCGTGCCGGCGTGCCTCAGCCTGGGCCTTCAGTTAACCGAAACCGATTGGTTCGGTTCTTCGGTTCTTCAGATAATTCGGTTACTTGAGAAGAAGAACCGATCGGTTACTTTGAAGATACGGAACCGAGGAATTTCGGTTCGGCTTCGGTTCTAACCGATGGAACTGAATTTTCAGAAACCAGGAAACACCCCATTCATTTGCAAATTTCAGCAGCAGCAAATTCAAGCATATATGTTATTGTTCTCTCAAATATTCAAGCATATTCAAGCAAATTTAAGCCTGCAGACTGCAGTAAGAAAACAAGAGCCAAGAGGTCCAACAGGCAACAGCATAGGCTGCATAGCAATGCTCAGTCACAGACCACAGCTCCAGCCTCCAGGCGTCCAGCACCACACAGTCACACACACACATATTCAAGCATACAGAGCAATGACAAAACAAGAGGTTCAAGTCCAACAGCACAAGTGAAACAAGAAGTCCACCATTTTGCCTGCTTCAATTGCTTCCCTGGGAGTCTTGAAGCCAAGGCCAATGCAGCAATGCTCTTCCAGAATCGGTTGCCTCCCTTGCTAGGCTTCTTACCCTTGCCAGATTTCTTTGAGCTATAAAATTAAGAAGAAATCTACGGTCACGAAATGTATATTGCTCACAGAGAATAGAAAGCATGGAAGAGGCAAGAAGCTCTCACAGACTCACAGTCTCACCTGAGGAAAACCTTAGGCTGCTTGAGGAAAGCCTTCTCAGTCTGGAAAATGGATAGATAGAAAACATTATAACTACTTTGCAACTAGCTGGAAACTACTGGACTTGCTTATACATGAACAAGTAAAAACTGGGCAGACAAATGCAGTAAGAACTGTGCTCGTTCAATAATCAGAGAGTGACAATACTACTATAAATGCATCACATCAAAATAACACATTAAACCTAGAAATTAGAACTGACACAGTATCATCAAGAAGGGACATTTTTTAGTCCTAAAAGGCTAAAACCGCATACAATGGAAAGATTGACAAGTGACCTAGTTTCTTGTAAAAATAATTAAGTTCATTCTGACCTTGGCCTAGTTAGAACACAAATCACAATTGAAACATACAGATTGAAACATGGTCATTTATCTTTTACCTATTTCTTGTTCTTGCTTTCCTTTGAGGATTTGCTTGGATTGGAGGACTTGCTTGGCTGTGATGAGCTGATGTTGGTGGATGTAACTATCTTCTTTTTGCTGCCTTGGATTTGTGACTTGGCAGTATGGGCATCAACAATGGCTTTGTCCTTGAATTCTTTAATAAATTCTAAAAATAGAAAACAACAAACAAAGAAAACATTAAATATTTTTTTCATTGTTGAAAACAGTAAAGAAATGGTACAATAAATGGTCACCTTCTTCTACTTTGGTCAATTCTTCTGTATTCTCTACTAAGTTGATGGGAGTTGCTCTTCTAAGCCAATCTTGAGTGCAAACAAGAGCTTCAACCATAAATGGAGTGAGTGAACTCCTAAAATCATCTAGAATACGCCCACCAGTGCTAAAGGCCGATTCACTAGCAACTATGGATATTGGAATGGCGAGCACATCACGGGCCAATGTACACAATATGGGAAATCTAGTGGACTGCCCCTTCCACCAAGCAAGAATATCAAACATTTTGGTATCTTCTTCACACTCTTCAGCCAAGTATTTATCCAGTTCAGTCCTGCTACCCCTGCTGCAACTGCTTGTTCCATTGTTCAGCTTAATCTTCTTTGTTAGCTTAGTCTTCAACTTTCTAGCACCCTCTCCACCTTGCTTAGATGGGGGTGATTCACTTGGTTGGGGCTGCACATTACTTGGAGAACTATTGTTCCTATATTCTTCAAAAAGGTTTTGCAAGCTGTCGATGTGGGACCCATGGGGTTTCCCACGGAGAAGAGAGAAGAAGACCTAGTCCAACTAGGATTCCCTACATATAATCCTACTAGAACTAGTTACACGTAATCCTACTAGGATCTCTACTTTGTAACTGACTAGGACTCCCGCCTCTCCTGGACTATATAAAGGAGGGTAGGGGTCCCTAGATCGGCACCGACACATAACCGATAGAACTCACAACCACAACATACCTCGCAACACAACAAATAGCACATGGCGCAATATACTATCCACACCAGACTGGACATAGGGCGCCGTGACTTTCCGGCGTGCCGAACTAGTATAAATCGTTGTCTCCCTGCGTTTACCATCGAGTTCCTGCAAACGCCGATACCCCTCCGAACAAATCACCGTCCCGGGTACCCCGCGACGGGTTGCCGGTGGTAAAACATCGACAGCTGGCGCGCCAGGTAGGGGTTCTCGGCGCTTTGCGTTCGAGAGCTCGGTGGACCTCAAAATCAAGATTCGTCGCACCGCCGTATTCATGTTCAGCATCGGCATCAATTCGTGCGAGCACGAGACCTCTTCGTCAACATCTACTCCGACTTCGTCAACTCAGCGAGATCCTAGTAGAAGCGCGACTGTATCACGTTCCTACTACACGCCAACTAGCATCAAACATGCCTAATACAAGTACAAGTCGGACTGCAACTCAGACTCCATCACAACTCAGCTATATGCGGATTCGAGTCCAACTCCGACACAAGAAGAGTCCTACTCCCACACGAAGCCGACAACGTGTGGGCCAATTATGAAGCAACATATCCAAGAGATATACAAGCTATGAGATTGGACAGAAAAGGATAACAACATGCAAGTTAGTCAGGATATACGGAATTAATGGATCAACCCGTGCATACACGCGCACACCCCCGTCTCCAAGTCAACTTCGTATACGAATACATCACGGACATGCAAGAAGCTAACAAAGGAAGCAAGCAAGCAAAGCCAAAGGTGTTTGTGCATTGATTCATACATACGACATACTCATACGAGAGAAGGTCAAGAAATACAAGCTATACGGTCAATAAAGAGAAGACCACCTACAGCAAGCCGACAAGTCATGAGCAAGCAACCAAATTCTGGGAACCCGGCAACACGTTTTGAGTTGTTTCGAGTACTCGACATGACAGTCACTCGTTTGGTTAAACTCATCAGCAAACAACTCGGACGAGCTATCCGACGACTTCATCATGCTGTTCGACTACATCAAGCAAGTTGTCGACCCCGCCTCCATCAGCTCGGATGCTACGCCAACAACTCGGCTGCAAACTGACTACTTGCCACACCGACCGACTACCCGGCTGCGGTGGTCAACAACGCGGCCACGAACCAAGCTAAGTCACATCTCATTTTTTATATATTCCGGATATTATTCGTATGTCTCTATGGCCATATCATCTTCCCTTAACGGCTGTTAATTTTCTCGGATAGTAAGCCTTAATTCGTGAAGCTTGTTATCTCGAATGGATGGTCACGTCAACGAACCTCTGAACCATACGGATGGTCACGTCAAAGAACCTCTGAACCATACGGGTGGTCACGTCAATGAACCTCTGAACCATACGTGAGATTCAAGTGCTTAAACGTAACAGGCTACTATCCAGGAAATTAACCGACCTAGCAAGGGAAGACATAAAAAATCATCATGCGAGCAAACATAGTGCTCTAAGTAAAATCATCATGCGAGCAAACATAGTGCTCTAGGTCTTCTCTTAACGGTCACCGAATTCCTCAGGTAGAACACGCCTTAATCCGTGAAGCTTGTCTACTCACATGGACGGTCACGAACCGAGTGCCAGGCTCACATGGTCACGTCATGAACCTCTGAACCATACGCCAGAGATTCAAGTGCTTAAACGTAATAGGACACTAACTGAGGAATTTGCATGGCCTAGCAAGAGCAAGACGCAAAAAGTTTATATGCATTTCATAATACAGGGGCCCGCCCCTGATTGATTATTCAAATATGGGACATGCTCCCCACTTCATATCCAGAATGTCATTTACAACATATTTTTATGTTTAACATGCAGGGGAGCTACATCGGTACCATGAGATCAGGAAAACACGCTCCTGAGAGCTAGTCCAGAAACAACCCGGATTGATAAAAAAAGAACCCCGACAAGGTGTGGCAAGAACCAAGACAAGCGTTCAGAAAGAACCTGGACGAAGCACAAACAACCCCGAAGAGGTGCTGCAAGTACCAAGACAAATTCAGAAAGAACCTGGATTGATCAGAAAACAACCCGGATGAGGTACATACAAGATCAGAAAGAACCTGGACGAAGCGCAAACAACTCCGAAGAGGTGCTGCAAGTACCAAGACAAATTCAGAAAGAACCCGGATTGATCAAAAAAACAACCCGGATGAGGTACAGACAAGATCAGAAAGAACCCGGATGAATCAAAAACAACCTGGAAGAACATTTCAGAAACAACCTGGATTGATCAAAAAAGAACCCCGACGAGGTGCGGCAAGGACCAAGACAAGCGTTCAGAAAGAACCTGGATGAAGCGCAAACAACCCCGAAGAGGTGCTGCAAGTACCAAGACAAATTCAGAAAGAACCTGGATTGATCAGAAAACAACCCGGATGAGGTACAGACAAGATCAGAAAGAACCCGGATGAATCAAAAACAACCTGGAAGAACATTTCAGAAACAACCTGGATTGATAAAAAAAGAACCCCGACGAGGTGCGGCAAGGACCAAGACAAGATCAGAAAGAACCCGGATTGATCAAAAAAGAACCCCGACAAGGTGCGGCAAGGACCAAGACAAGATCAGAAAGAACCCGGATTGAAGAAAAACAACCCAGATAAGTTGGGAATAGAAATCAAGACAAAAAAGAACTTGGATTGATCAGAAAACAACCCGGATGAGGTACATACAAGATCAGAAAGAACCTGGACGAAGTGCAAACAACCTGGAAGAGGTACATCAAGAACCAGAGAAGTCTAGAAACGACCCGGATGAATAAAAAACAACCCGGATGAGGTACATACAAGTTCAGAAAGAACCTGGACGAAGTGCAAACAACTTGGAAGAGGAACATCAAGAACCAGAGAAGTCTAGAAAACGACCTGGAGGAATAAAAAACAACTTGGAAGAGCGTCACGGCTTAGTCAAAAACTAAGCTCGGGGGCTCGGCATTCGCTTCAGCTACGCCCGGGGGCTCGGATTCAAGGATGAAAGTCCAAGAATACAAGTACTCAAGACTACGACAACACATCAAGACCCTTCATCCGATTTCTATTCTAAAGAAAAGTACTCGGAGAAGGCTCGGGGGCTGCGGGATACATAACCCCAAAAAATTTTTGAAGACAAGAATCTGGACCCTCCAACTTTTGTAAGCAAAAGCAAGAGGCTCGGGGGCTACACTCAGTGAGTGCAATTTTTACGAAAAATTGCACCCACAGAAAAAGAACTCGGAGCAACCAAGAAGACTAAAGGGACCCTCTGGCTTCTTGTCCCAACAAGCAAGAGGCTCGGGGGCTATACTCACTGAGTGCACTTTTTTAGAAAAAAGTGCACATCAGTCATGACGAACCAACCAAAAGAAGACCATCTCAAGGTTTCACTTCAGAAGAACCTGGAATGGATTTACAACAACTCAACGAAGGCCAAGAAAAACAAGAAGGCTTCCGAAGCTCATCCATGAGATGCTCGGGGGCTTGTCGATGTGGGACCCATGGGGTTTCCTACGGAGAAGAGAGAAGAAGACCTAGTCCAACTAGGATTCCCTACATGTAATCCTACTAGAACTAGTTACACGTAATCCTACTAGGATCTCTACTTTGTAACCGACTAGGACTCCCGCCTCTCCTGGACTATATAAAGGAGGGCAGGGGTCCCTAGATCGGCACCGACACATAACCGATAGAACTCACAACCACAACATACCTCGCAACACAACAAATAGCGCAGGGCGCAATATACTATCCACACCAGACTGGACGTAGGGCGCCGTGACTTTCCGGTGTGCCGAACCAGTATAAATCGTTGTCTCCCTGCGTTTACCATCGAGTTCCTGCAAACGCCGATACCCCTCTGAACAAATCACCGTCCCGGGTACCCCGCGACGGGTTGCCTGTGGTAAAACATCGACACAAGCATTTGGTAATTGCAGCCCAAACTTTCTGTCCAACACCGTCACCATACATCTCTTCGATTACCATTTCTGTATACTGTGAAAGCTTGTATCTAGGATCAAGTACAGTAGCAACAAAAATCAGCAAGTTAATATTTTCCTTCTCCTTCTCCTTTCCCTTTGCCTTGTCATTTTGCATTTCTAAATGTTCATGCCACTTCCCCCAATACTTGTCATACTTGTCTTTCATTCTTCTCCCCATTTCTTGTTGGACAGAATCTGAACTACTCATCCATTCATTCACCAATTCATTGACCTCTCTAATCTCATGAAAGTAAGTGTGAGCATCACACTTAATGATGCTGAAACACGTTTTGTTACTTCAGCAAAATGCCCTAGAAACTCAGTTAGTTTTCTTGCATTATCCCAATCATGCTCATCAGGAACTCCTGGACCGGGAACACCTGGCTTAATGTCACTAAGCAATTCAATTGTATAGTATGGATCTTCATCTGGATACCTTGCAAACACCTTTTCATATGTGCAAGCTGCTTTTAGCATATCATATGTCGAGTTCCACCTAGTGCACACATCAAGGTTCAAGAATGCCTTGCTGTCCACTTTCTCCCATTGTGCAATCTCTTTAAATTTGGCCAATCTTGATGAACCATTCCTAACAAATCTAATCGCAGCCCATACATGCTTGATAGACTGGTCTACTTCTTTCAAACCATCTTGGACAATCAAATTAAGTATATGTACAGCACATCTCATG
The DNA here is from genome assembly GCF_019320115.1 of Miscanthus floridulus. Taxonomy (NCBI): domain Eukaryota; kingdom Viridiplantae; phylum Streptophyta; class Magnoliopsida; order Poales; family Poaceae; genus Miscanthus; species Miscanthus floridulus. The sequence goes on along the minus strand of NC_089593.1, from coordinate 32,013,507 downwards.
TGAAGGTATTTACCCCCTGCTATGCTAGTTTTCACACTATTCATTTGTCTTCTCAAATAACTAACACCACTATCATTTGCACTAGCATTATCTACCGTTACTGTCATTACTTTGTCCAACCCCCAATCAAGCAATACTTTATGCAGGTGTTTTCCAATATCATCCCCTTTTTACCTTTTACCTTGAAAAAACTAATTATCTTTTTATGCAGGCACCAATCTTTGTCTATAAAGTGGGCTGTCACAGTCATGTAATTATCTTGTTGCTGGGATGTCCAACCATCGGTTGTGAGGCAAACTCTATTGCATTGTTCTTGAAAAATAAGTTTTTCTTTCTGCTCAAAGTACAACTGCACAGTGTCCCTAGTACATGTCCTTCTAGAAGGGATAATGAACCTAGGGCAAGCAAGAGACATGAACTTTCTAAAACCAGGCTTCTCACCATATCCAAATGGCTCCTCATCTTCTATGATCATTTCAGCAAAAGCAGACCTAAGCAATTCAGGATCAAACTTCCAAGTACCTACACTAGTGCCTTGACTTACTGACAAAACACCTTGTTTTGCATCATCACTAACTCTATGAGGATTACGCTTGCAAGTGTTAAAATGCTTACGCATAGCAGATGTACCATTGAGCACTGGATGTGCTGCAATTTCATTGCTGCAATAGTTGCATTTTCCCTTGACCAACTGACCTTTATCATAGATTTTGATGAAGTGATCCCACATGCTAGATCTGGATGCCATCGGCTTTCTCTTCTTTTCCTCCTCAGCTTCTACATCAATGACCTCCTTCTCCTTCTCTGCGTCACCATCAGCCCCAGTAGCAGCACCAGCACCATCCTTCTCTGCATCACTATCATCCTTGAAATTCCCATCACTCCCGCCATAGGTCTCTTCCCAATCCCTCAAGTCTTGGTCCATGTCCTCGTCAGACATCTGAAGAAATGTAGTCAAGTTATCAACTATAAATCCCCACAACAAATCAGTCACAAATACAGTCAGATCTTTAACACTTACATTGCAGGATGCAATTGATGTAGCCGTTGTGGAGTAGATCACAAGAAGTGGCGGCCTCAGTGCGGCGGGCGACGGCGGCTTAGGGCCGGCGGCCGGGTGGGTGCAGGGTGCGTCCTGCCTCCTGCGCGTGCTGGACTGCTGGCCGCCTGCGCCTAGCCGCCTGTTGTGTTGGGAGGGAGCTGGCCGTGTCGGCCTGTCGCCTGTCGGGGCCGCGGAGGGGAGGGGAGGACCGGATGCTGGAGGGGACTGGGGGCGGCCGGAGACCGGAGGGGAGGGCGGATCGACGTGGCGGGGGCGGGGTCGGAGACCGAAGGGTAGGGGCAGCGAGCCGCGGGTGGCGGATCAGCGCGGCGGGGACAGGGTCGGGGGTGGTGAGGTGAGGACTGAGGACAGGAGAGTGACCGGTGAGGACTTAGTGTTTACCTTGGGCTGGACAGCTAGGCTATATTCGATGGGCCATCAAGCATCAACGAGCGCAGAGGCAGAGCTGCAGAACTCAGCCTGGGCTAATTTCAGTTATTTCAAGTCATTTCGGTTAACCGAGTGCTGGAACCGAATTAACCGTACTAATTTCGGTTCCTGAAAACCTGGAACCGAACATGGAACCGAAATTTTCGGTTTCGGTTACTTCGGTTTCGGTTCCGGTTGTTTCGGTTCGGTTCTCGGTTTTCGGTTTTTTGTGCCCAGGTTGAGGCGTGCCTGGGGTGCACGGCCCTCGGCACCATGCCGGCGCGTGGGTGCACGGACGGACGGATCGGAGGCGGGGCCGGAGACCGGATGCCACGCGTGCAGGCCTGGCGCAGCGCACGTGTGATCACATCAACTACTCTACTCTACTACGTACTCCACTCAGGCACTCACACCACTCTATGGTAGGAGTCCGTGCTGTGTGCATGTTCCTCCGCTTTGCGTGATCGCAGGCCATCACGCACGCATGCAGAGCCGTAGAGGCAGTGCTGCTGCTGCACGTGACGTGGATATATAAAATATAATATAATATGGGATGGGCCATGGGGATCCGCCGCGCGTATCACTCACCCGCTGCATGGCCATGGCCATGGGGCATCGGCATGCGGAGTGAGACTCGGCCAAAGCCAACGTTGTGAGTGACACAGCACAGCACACGCCCCACTAGCCTCCTACTACCTGCCCTGCAACAAACTCCCTCGGGCTCTCGATCGCCACTTCACATTCACGCATGCCATTGCCATGCAATCACTCACACGAAACAGTTCAATCACTGTTCCCCTGCCCCCCCTTTTTTTTGTCCGTAAACAAGTACGTACGACTGTAACTAAGTAACTACTGAAACATTCGATGTTTTAGTGACCAGCAACTTGTTCCCAACAGGCAACAGATTACTCCCTCCGACTTACGCTTGTGATCAAAGCTAGTATATATATAGTTGAGGCTCTGCCGCGCCAGACATAAACAAGCCTTCTGATGGCACATAATCAAACATTGCATGGTTCTAAGGAAGCATCCTATTACTATATATATAGTACTAAAGAATCATCTGAGTCATTTCCGTTTCCCGCTGATGATATGATGATGTGTGCGCGCATGCATGTGCATCCACAGTTGACTGCATGCATGCGCTCTCAACAATCTCCCTCCACAGCTCCAGCTTATTAGGAGTGGACTACAAGGAAGGAACAAAACACCGAGCGCGCGAGAGCCCTTCTTCTTCCCCTAATAATCCAATCCCCTTTGTTGTTGTTGGTATAAAAGGAGAGGAGTACAACTGAAGAATCATACCAGGCATGCATCTGCAGCCATGCATACACAGGCCACAGCCCAGAGCATCACAAGCATGCATGTGAGGCTCTGCCACGCCAAGGACAGATGCTGTTGCCACCCCATCACTACAACTGCAGTAACCATCCGATCCGGCAAGGCAACACGCTTGGCTTGGCCAGCCAGGAAAGCCTCTTTATCTCTTGCTGCAAAATGTATCAATGGCAGTTACTCCCTGATGTCAACCGCTCAGCTAACCACGCACCCCATGCATGCCCCACATACACCTTCTCTTCTATCTGCAATAAAACCAGAAACAAAATTTCAAAGGGCGTACCCAGTGCAGAGAGCTCCCACTCTGTGCGGGGTCTGGGGAAGGGTGTCAGTGGCAAGCCTTATCCTTGCCCGTGCAATGCGAGGAGACCGCGACTCGAACCCGGGACCTTCCGGTCATAGGCGGTAAGACTCTACTGCTTACACCAGGCCCGCCCTTCAGAAACAAAATTTCAAAACAAAAAAAAAACAATGTCCGTCGATTATATACCCTTCCCCTTCATGTGAGCACCTTCCACACCACATGCTAATGCTGCAGAATCAGGTGCTCATCAGAGCTGTTGACATTCCACCCACACCCAGCACTGCTGAAGTGCTGATGCACCAAAATCAGGTGTTCAGAGTTCACATTTGCACCTCACCTAACACTACTGGGATCACCACATTGCTTGCTGGCATTACGGTAAACAGGATGCAGGGTTTCAACAAACGCATTGCAGAAAAGAATGTCAGATGTCAGAAACAAGGTACAACCAAAATGCTTCAGCCTTCAGGCGATGCATGTTGCTAGTTCAATGACTGTCCAGAATTCAGAGAAGAGCAACCAACGATTGTAGCTAGCTTTCATCAGATGCAATGCCATTTTTACTCTGAAAACCAACTCTCTTTTTTCAAAGGAAGGAAACCAACTATTTTACACCTCTCTCTTTTACTTTCAGAACTGCACGAAAGCTCACAAGCCGTCCCCGTCCCTTTTTTGCTTGTGGATCGAGCCCTGAACTGAACCATAATCAACTTATATTATGGGCCCAAAAGGCTCGTCCATGGATACATTTGGGATCATTTTCTAGGTAACAAAAATATGTAAACCAACAAGAATTTGGGTTACGCCATCACCATGAAGAGTTGTAGGGGTAAAGAAAGTACACAGCGCTTCAAGCGTCAATACAACTAAAGGAAAGATGTTTTCAATAAAAAAATTGGTAAAAGTCAGAAAATGTAGGAACCCTTATAAAAAAACCGTGCAATTAAGAATTAGAGAACATATAAACAAGTCAGACAATGTACAAAAATTACAGGGCCAATGAGCTAAAAAAATTATTAAATCCAAAAACAAGACATCTCAACCATACCTTTTTTCTCGCGGGGGTGGATGGGGTTGGGGGTTGAGTAAGAACAAAAAACTTTGGATTCTCAGTAATGTATAATTTTTTTGAACGAACAGTAATGTATAAAAATCGCTTGCAAAACTGAGAATATTGCATGCACAATTGAACACATACAGAAAACATTGAATACTCACATACATAGTAAAATAGAGGACCTCAGTGCACCAATTTTTTTTAAAAAATAATGGAAAAAATAGAAAAAAAAGGAAAAGGTCAATGAGTAGATATTAGGAACAATAAGGATATGTATATATGTACACATCTCATACAATTTAGAACCACTGACATACATTAGGTTCCTTCTCTTACATGAAAAACATATACATTCAAATTGATACATCAACTTTCCAGCGCTAAAAAGTACCTGATACAGAAATAAGCAGGACCTTCTATCCAATTAGTGTGAAGTTATCTGCATTATCTTAATATAAGTAAATGTCAAAATTGCTTCATGGGCTGCCTTCAGTGAAAGAACAGGCGCAAAGCTTGGGATAGTTGTCAGTCAAATGTTCACCCATGCAATCCACTGTGATAAGGTTCCATCCAAGTCAGAAACAGAATTTCCTCCAAAAAGGGGAAAAAAGCCAGTAAAGCTTCAAACATTAGGTATAACCTATTTCAACCAAAATGTCCAAATTCAGCTAAAAAATTGGCCATGCCATTGATATAAGATCTATCATGGTGGGGATTGCATACTCACCAAAATGGGCAGTGTCAATAACTTCTTTTTTTCTTGAACACACAGGAGAGCTGGGTATCATTATATATTAAGAAGAAGGCGTCAGTAACTTCACCAGGATAACAACATTGTAAACTTTTTGGATTAGGATCAGTCTGTACTGTACCACCTCAGAACAAGAGGCTTGGTAGTATAGATAACACTTGTCCACAGAAACCTCAAGTACCGCAGTATGAGCTTTGATAGAAGCAATTATGACGAGTGGGTTTCGAGTTCAGAGTCCATCGCCATCATATGTTGCCCATCTTTCAGTTACAACCTGAAACTCATTATCCCTTCTCCTGACCTGTGACCATTGGAAATTAATGGTTTGCTAAGCAAGCTGCACTGGACCACATAGAGTATAGGCTCAACATTTGTATATTACACAGTTCGAATAAAGATAGCGGCTAGTGCAGTAGTTAAGACTTAAGATGTCAATATGTCATGCTTCAAAATGACATTTACAGGTAAAGCAAGCAAGAAATATAGGTACAGAAAGAACTGAAATGACCGGTCCTAGTTAACTTTTCTATAGATCATATTATTATCTACTCGTACCACCAAAAGTATCCCTGAATATGACACATCTCAAACATGATACATGGTTTGTAGAATGTTTACCTCAACCAGTGGCTTCTTGCCATGCAGTAGCATATCCACGCTCCTTTCTGTCTGCACAAAGAAAAATCAGCATTGTGTGTCAGCATCTGCCTAAATGGACAACAACAAAAATAATACAAACCATTTTCTGAGAGATTCCATTTAGGTTGCATCGTAGGCTTTGAAGCTCATATTGGTTGGTGAAAGAAAAAAAAAACAGCAACAGTGGTGGAGAAAAAATCTTAAATCCAGTAACCATGATATCACAAAGGCCAGGTAATAACCATAGTTAAGAACGAACAATATTGCAATCAAAATATGCAATCATTTTTATTAATTGAAAATGCTAGGATCTTCAGACAAGTAGAGAAAACCAATGGAATCAAAGTTGTGTGCAAACACTTAGTACAGTTCCAAAGACTCCCAAGTACCATCCTCACCATTATCTTAATTTTTTTTCTCTATTTAGTCAAGGGTGCGCACGTATTCTAAGAACCTCTGGTGTGTGTCTCTACAAGGATGCGTACATCTTTTTTTTTATATAATGATAACTATCTTAAATTTAAGAAATGCAATATCAATGCACACTTTCCCAGCATCCTCATCACTTTATTGAGTTAAAGTGGTGAGTTATATTTGTAACCATACTTCGACTGTTTAGCATATAAATAACATAAACATACCCGATGTGTTACCCAGTAATGTCGCTCCCTCATCTCGATAAGGAAAGGGAATGTTGGAGGAGCTTTCCTCTCTAGAATACTTTTCCGACTTCGTCGAGCACGAGCCTCATCGTCTCCAAGAGTAACAGTTTCTACACCACCAATCTGTTTTCCAGAAGATAAGAAATTTCACTGAACTGGTGTAAATAATATTACTTTTAAGCTTAATCACTTTTCAGCAAATTTTAGATGGGAGCTGTCATGCTATTATATTGACAGCTACTCTTCTCAATAAGCAAAAGTAACAAAAGAACTTTGGATATCCTTGTAGAATAACAGCACTTTTTTTTCATCTCAACGATCCAATTTTTACCAATGTTCAGATTATGCAGGTATAGTGGATTTTTTATTTTGTTTATTTGCAAAATTGTGATGATGTCATAATGACAGGATTACCAAGTCAGATAAGGTTGGGTTCTTAATGATGTTTGCAAGTCGTTCTCCATGGGCAGTGCCAATAAGCATAACACCCCTTTCTGCAATTGATCGACAAGCTTGTGCTTCTGCTTCAGTTCCGATCTCATCTACAATAACAACCTCAGGCATATGGTTTTCAACTGCTTCAATCATCACCCTATGTTGCATTGATGGTTCAGGTACTTGCATTCTTCTTGCTCCACCAATCGCAGAATGAGGAACATCCCCATCCCCACCAATCTCATTACTTGTGTCCACAATTACCTGCCCTAAACACCAGTACCAAAAGAATATATAAGGTACAAGAAGTACATTGAACTGGAAATAGAAAGGTACTTTTTTTTTGAACTTAAGAAATAGAAAGGTACTAGAAAGTAATATTGTTTAACATACCACTCTTTTCTGAAATTCATCTGCTAAAACACGTCCAATCTCACGCATAACAGTAGTCTTGCCTACCCCAGGCCTGATTGAAGAAAAGAAAAAAATATTGAAGAACGGATAAACTTTTGAAATTTATTTGAAAAACAAAGTGAAAACAGAATATTCAACTCTCTCTCTCTCTCTCTCTCTCTCTCTTTTGCGATTCAGAATGTTCAACTCCTGTTGCCCTATTATCACATACCTATTCCTGAATAGAACATTTTTCATGTAGTCCGTATTCATATAACACTTAGCTACTAGCTTATATATATAAAATACCATTTGAAAAAGATATATGAAAGATGGAATCAAGATTGTGAAATTCAAGGAACAAGGGGAGGTACCTTCCCAAAAATAGAATACTTTCTTTGTAATTTAGGAGATCACGGACCATGTCAACATGCCCGGTAACAGCTCGGCCAACTCGACAGGTCAAACCAACAACCATTCCTTTCCTGCTCCTTATAGCAGATATCCTATGTAAAGTACCTTCAATTCCTGCACGGTTGTCACCTCCAAACTCTCCTACAGCCTTCTGAGCATCCTCCAACTCTTTCTGTGAGATCTATGATATAAAAGATCCATAGAGGAGGAAATTACAGTTGCAGTTTTGCATGTACTCACAATATTATGTTGTGCACTCATCAAGAAAAAGGGGCTTACTATGGTTGTGAAGTATAAACATTTGTAAAGATCCATGAGCAGAAAGAAATTAGCAGCCAACCAGCAGAAGACTTGAGACTAACATAATTTCTAATATTACACTACAGACAAGATGATGAGACTAACCACACCACAATGTAATCATATCTGATCTTTCTGTATTGCTACCTTTTCTTTTCAAGGTACTATTGGGTTCCACAGATGAGACTAACCACACCACAATGTAATCATATCTGATCTCTCTGTATTGCTACCTTTTCTTTTCAAGGTACTATTGGGTTCCACAATATTGACAAGGAAAGTATGTACGATCACTGCAAACATAATATTACGCATTTCAGAGTTCAGACTGGAATGGCTGTCACATACCTCACTGTCCCGTAGATATTGGCCACCAGAGTCACCAAGGAAACGTGCCTCTGGTCGTCTCCCCAAATCCAGAATGACCTAATTGATGACTCATCAGTTGGGATCACATATGAAACCACCACATTTTCAGATGAATTTCTGAGTAGAATGAGGCTTGTAATGGTTGAAGCCTTGAAGGAGTCAGGCAGGTACATCTATCTCACCTCCAGCAGTTGGTCCTTTCTAGGTTCATTCTGCAGATTATCTCGCAAGTCTCTCGGAAGAATCTGCAAAAGGAAGATTAATACCCTTTGATCAATCGATCTAGTTGTAGCTGAAGAGGCAGAGATAATTACATCAACTACAAATAGGAATTCATATGATGCCCAAAATTCTCTACTAATTTGGACAAGTTTTTCAGTACTCCCAAAACTCCACTTACTACTACTAGCACAGCACGGCATAACATACAAGGTCTGTACGATTAGGGGGGAAAAGGCAGATCCAAAAGGGGTGACGGACGACGACCTGCAGGAGCTCAGAAAGGTCGTCCTCGACGATGCCTCCCCATCCGCCGCCAGCCTCAGCGGCGCAGCGAGCGATGCCGGGCCACGCCCTGCCCCTGCGCCGCCGCCTGAGCAGAGGATGCGCCGGAGGGAGCCTCGGGGTTGAGGAAAGCGAGAAGAGGCACGTGTCCATCGCGCGGCAAACTACTAATGCCGGCGCCGGCGGTGGCGCAGTCGCGCAGAAGGGAGCGAGCGGTTGTACTTGTGCCGTGTCTGGACGGGATGGATAACGCTTTGCTTGCCCTTTCGCCTCTCCCTTCGCGCGGTTTTTCTCCCCAAAATAAATGTGGGCCCAATTGCTTGAACAAAGTAAATATAGGCCCAATTTCTCAGGTGAATCCTCACGGGCCCAAAAACTTGGGCCCATTACAAGAAGGTTCATCAAGAGGATCAGTGAATCCACATTTATACCAGCAATTATTATTTCACCCCGAACGATAATTGCTACACATTCATTTACAGCCATACTTGTCAGGATGCAAAGCATGCTATATCAGGATCCAGTACAAAATGTGTCATTTTGGACATTAATATCAATATCAAAGCCTTAAAGACTCGGATTCATGCCATGTTCGCTTGGCTGATAAGCCATGACTGAAAATACTATTGACTGATTTATTATGAGAGAAAAAATACTATTCGTTGGCTGAAAAAGTACGACTTATAAGCCAAACGAACTGGACGTCAGTTACGGCTGGTGGCGAACGATCCACACCATTCTTGGGGCTTTTCTGGAGCAGGTGGTGAACACGTGAAGGATCCACACCATTACTGGTGATCTAGTCGAACATTATCCTCATGTTGTACGCCGCCATTTCGATACCTCCTTGCACCCGGCACCTCCTATACCAGTAATGAAAATGAAAGGGTGCCATGCGACTAAAATCACCCAGACAGGGAAAAAAACTGAAATAGTTTGATTTAAGAATAACAAACCTTGTTGACCTCCTTCCCTACTACGTATAAGTTTTGTGTGTGTTGACGGTTGAGTATGGAGTTCTATTGCAGGGGCCCAAGTCCCAGACCTTGTCTTATCGAAACTAACCTCCTTTTGAGTTTTGATGAGGAAACATTGGACTGGGTCTAAATCCATCAAAGAGAAATCATTCTTATATCGGTAATGCTCCCCTTCAGTCGTCCGTCCGTCCGGACGGACCCATCCGAGTTGCCCGCTCGTGGAACGGACCTCGCCCGTGTCGGCCCCGTCTGCATCGCCCGCTCGCTCTGCAGCGTCTACGCACTGTGCGCCCCTACTCGCGGGACGGATCCCGCCCTCCCCTGCACCGCGCGCGCCCGCTGCGTGGCCCTACCCGCGGGACGAATCTCACCCTCCCCCGCGCCGATCCCGCCTGTACTCACGCCTCCCATTGCGGCCACGCCCCATCCGCCTGCCGCGCCCTTGTCGAGGTCCGTGCCGTCGACGAGCTCCACACCGGCAATCTCCGCGCCACTCCATAGCATCGAGCTCCGCTCGTCGACGAGCCTCCATATTCATCGAAGCAGCAAGTAGATGTTGCGCTTGAAAGCGCATAATGCAAGCGTCTGTTTTAAGTGTTTAAGATATTTTAGAGGCATGTTGGAAGTGTTTCTTATGGATGTTTCAAAAGTAGATCGAGATGTTGCATATGTTGCAACAGTTTTACACATATATTGCAAGCTTTTGTTTCCAATATTTTATTTTAGTTTTAGATGTATGTCGAAAGTGTCTTTATCTGGATGTGGCATATGTTTCACACATATGTTTGCAAGTGTTTTATCTGGATGTTGCATATGTTTTTGCAATGTTTTCAAGTGTTTTTGCAAGTGTTTCAGATGCATGTTTCAAGTGTTTTATCTGCCTTTAGACGTATGTTGCAAGTGTTGCATTTGAATGCTTCGAAAGTAGATCGGTTGTTGCATCTTCCTTCTCGCCTTCTGCTGCCTCACCTCGGTGTCTCCTCCTCGCGACACCGACTAAGCATCTGCCACCTCCTCCCTCTCTTCTCGATGCTGGTGACTTTCGGGGCGGCGCGGGCCCCACGTCGACGTGCGAAATGCATGCACGGTTTCAAGAAAGAGAATAATCCAACAAACGAACGAAACAATTAAACAAAGTAACATGTCCAACAGAAAGAGTTCCACATAGAATAGAAATAGAAATATAATCTGAAACCCGCCATAGTCTATGCAATATTACAAGTACATCCAAGACCATAGCAAGCACTTGTAACTTGTGAGGTTCTAAAACAAATGGAGATACGATGGTCAGAAACATGTCGATTAAGGGTCATCTGGCTGCTGCTCACTTGCAAAGTTGCAATCTTGGTCATAGTCCTTCATTGAAACGCTGGACTGATCCACTGAAGGTCCAGATAATTAATACCTCCTCCGAGGCAAGCAGACTAGGTTGACAAGCATACACACTATAAGGCCCGTAAGCTTGCCGTAGGAGTAACTGGAACAAGGCTTTCAGTGTAAGAAGCAATGTCAAACCAGCGTACATTTTCCGGCCATTCATGGCCCAAGATGTCTTCATTGGGTCCAAGGTACCTTATGTCATCCATATCAAACAATGACCTGATTACCTCCTCGCATAAGAATTCTACCACTGGCAAGCAAGGCCAATGGATAGAATCTGTCTCGCAGATCTATTCCATAACGACAACTCCAATCAGGATTCAGAACATCACTTGTCATGAATATCAGTACTTGTTGCATACACTTTAAAAAGAGAGTAGCGCATAGCTCCCCGCCAAGCTCATTAAGATAAACTTGTTCACCTTCATCTTCGACCATATCATATAGGCAGGGGGGCAACGGAGTGACACCAAATGTTTCGTCAACGAGGCTGAAGCGGAGTAACCCCTTTGGATCAGGGTATTGCTGATTATTATCCTTATCCACAAAATAGAATAGATACCCCTTGTAGTGTGTGGCAGTCTGTGGACACAAGATAGTAGGGTAGGGTGGATCAACCAAGGTTTCCCTCCAAGAGTCCTCTTCACGTAAAGTGGTACATGTTTGATTAAGTTTCTAGTTAATGTTGTTATATTTATGGCTCCAAATGAATTTATTATGAAAATACATTTCATAATCAATCTAATGGTAATTATTTAGTATCATAAATATTAATATTTTTTTATTTATAATTGGTCAAATTTAAGGTACTAAAATGTGACACTTTGTTAGAATTACATTTTTTTTTTGGGACGGAGGTAGTATATCATTAAGGAGTAGGTCCACCGTACGTCAAGTCATCGCCATCGCCCATAGCGTGGCGAGGTGTCGCCTGAACACAGAGATTGCCCTCCTCCATGATCTTTGACGTGACCTCGCTGGGTATAACCGACCTACTCCATCAAAAACTCTCCAATTTCGTTCCTTCCGTAGGCACCATGCTCCCAAAGTTAAGAGGTTGTCGAATCCTTTTCTTGGCTGCGCTCCCAACTGTGCCCTGCTGAGAAGCCACCAATCGGTGATTGAAGTGTCCGGGGTGGGTGCCAAGTTACCGAGGCCCAACGGCGCGAGGACTCTGAACCATACTTCTCTAGCGAAGACACAACCGGCAATCAGGTGATCTGCTGATTCTGGATCTTGGCTACATAGCGCACATTCATCGCTATCTTGCAAGCCATGGCGTTTTCTCCTCGCCGCCGTCCAGAGCCGGTCATGCAGCAACAGCCAAAAGAAGAACTTGCACTTTGGCGGCGCCCCGCGCTTGCCATAGTTCCTTTGCTCCCCTCAACGTCGTCATGTTTGTAGAAGAATACTCAGTAGGATGACGACACTGTGTACATGCCGTCCGGGGTCCAGCGCCAAATTAACCTGTCGGATGTGTCTTGGTGTAGCTTTAGTGCGTCAACCTTTTCCCAGACGGTGATGTATGTAGTCGCATAACGCCTCAACGGTGAGCATGCCCTGGACGTCGTGCACCCAACTGCGATTGGTGATGGCATCACGCACGGATTTGCCGTGACGCCGCCTGGACGCAGCGGCGAAGAGGAGCGGGGCGAACTTCTTGATTGGACCCTCTAGGAGCCATGAGTCCGTCCAGAAACGAGCGGTGAGGCCGTCCCCAAGCGCGACGGTGATCGACGATTCAAACATGAAACATACATTAGACTGCGCGCTCATCTTAGCCGGCAAGCCGCGCCACCCAAGCCCCGGTTATTGATGACAATATCTGTCACTAAAGGCGTCATGGCATATCAGATAGGGTGTCGACATGCATGTGTCCATTTACATCGCTTGAACTTATCAGCCTCAGTCATGGTACAGTATTTTCTCTCACAACAAATCAGCGAATAATACTTTTCAGCCTAGCTTTTCAACGAAGCGAACAGAGCTACGTGGCACAAAAATAAACGTCATAAAAACGAATTTGGTCTAGTTGACCCATATAACGTGGGCTGTTTTTTACACTAGGTAATTAGGCTTAACCCATATAAAGCCTGTTTCAATTTGAGCCCAATCAATCGCTGTCACATTTGGTCCGCAGCAATTTTGGTGCCCATTCTGTTTTGAGTGGACCCGAATCTGTGCCAAGCTAATTGAGAGACACAATTTTGCCAAACCCAATTTGAAGCACACGTGGGCCATGCCAATTTCTCAAAATTAATACAATTCACATGGCAGTCGTACAATTATCATAATTTGACATTATACAAAAATATTGGTCAGTACTCATTAACATCATACATAACAGCCAAACATTCACCAAATTGATCTCTCAAATAGTTCATTGTTAGCATTCACCAAATTGATCTATCAAATAGTTGATTGATAGTTCGAGCTATAAGTGAGTTATGCAGCATGAGCAAGACCAGGAAAGATCCACCAGCGCACCAAAAAAGAACTTGCAGTCACAAGACACAATTTGATGGATGCTCATCAGCACGGAGCTCAAGTTAACTATCCCGTTGCATAAGACGATGCCTCCCCATCCGGCGCCGACAAACTACTACGAAAGAAATCAGAGGCAGCGCATTAGGGTCATCAAAAGGGCTACAAAGAAGAGTCACAGCGCATTAGATCCACCGTTATACCAGAAATTATATATTGGATTATCTCACCCTCCTTGCGTCCGAAAGATAATTGCTACACAGGAACAGGTGAAACCAGAGGATAGCTACACATTCATACAACCATACTTGTCAGGATGCAAAGCATGCTATATCAGGATCCAATACAAAATGTGTCATGTTGGGTATTAAAGCCTAAAAGACTAGGAGAAACCCTAATGCAATCGCCAAGGATCACTTTATCTAGTACCCAGACTGGTACCTGCAGTACCTGACAAATACTTGACGATGTACTTTCTTCTAAGCCACTGGAACCGTTCCTCGGCCGTTTCCATGGTCAGGAACATCTCCCTCTGTTCTCTACTGACAAACAGTTCAGTTGCGATGAAATGCTCATTGCTCCCACACCGTGCTCCGCACTCCCGGACCAGTGTCATAACATCCTGGATGCTAGGCCATGGCACCGAGTCAGCTTGGGAGCTGAACTTTTCGAAAGTGTGCTGTGCTTTCTGAGCCAGCTCAGCTAAGCGGTACAAATGAGCTTGCATGAGCAGAGCAGTTTCGGACTTGTTTTTCTTCTTCTTCTTTGCAGCACTGAAACGAATCGGTATCTTCTTCCTGTTTGATGGATACTGAAACACAGGCTCTTGATGAGTGTCAAGATTATCTTCAGTGTTGTTGTCTGATCCATCGAGGTTCACACCATTCACGGGGATTTCTTGAACATGTGGCAAATCATGTGTGGCCAGTGGCAAATGATCTGTGCCATTCATGTGGCTGTCTGGACCAGATGGCAACCCATGTGCAGTCACTGGCGAATGCTCCGCTCCATTGAGGGGGCAGTCTGGAGCAGATGGCAAACCAGTTGCGGCCGGTGGCGAATGATCCACCCCATTCTTCGGGCTTTCTGGAGCAGGTGGTGAAGGATCCACACCATTACTGGTGATGTAATCGAACATTACTTTCAACTTATCCTCATGTAGTAGACCACCATGTCGAAATTTCCTTGCACCCGGCAGCTCCTACCAGTAATTGAAAAGGAAAGGGTGTCACGCGACCAAACAGTAAAAAATAAGGAACAGGTTTAATTTACGCATAACAAACCTTATTGATCTTCTTCCACCATTCTTCGTCCGCAACATCAAATGTCCCCTTTGCTGTGTCCCAGGGCAAACCCTTCCCCACTACAAGCAACTTCTTCCAAGTGATGTAGTCATTCTTAAACTTGTCCCATTTGTTCTTAAGCTGCAATTTTGTATAGAGAAGCTGTGTCCTCTGCTGAAACTTAGCCGCAACTTGGCGGTAACCAATGTTGTTCAGATGCGTGTTTGGCCTGTTCCCAGCCCGAACTTGTTCTTCAAAGAGTTCACAGACAAGCCTAGTGCGTTCGTCGTTCCACTCGGCTTCTGGCATCTGCACCAATAACACACATTGGCTGGCATCAGCAACATAAAGTTGTGACATGCAAAGTGAGCGATTCTGCAAGCGAACATAGTGATAGATAGGACACAACAGCAAACAGAGGTCACTCCCAAAAAGATGTCAATCCTAGCGCTGCTGTAGAAAGTTGACAGTGGCTGCAGCCAAACAACAATGCTGTATAAAAACTTAAAACGACACTGATAGTGGCCATACTAGGCTACTTTCGAAAGATGTTTCAGGTTTAACCTACAACATTTTAGTGCTCCAACCTACGAAACAGCAAAAGGGCCTAAACAACAATCCTGGACATACAAGACTGCAGTATAACGATATTTCAGGTTGTCCCCACATAATATTGCACAAACCAAATTGCAGGAAAGGTTTAAGGGAAGTGTGTGGAAGTGTATGTGGTAGGCTACATCTTTAAACCGAGCACTAATGGAATTAGGGGATAAGGCAACAAGTGCGATAAGAAAAATGCAGGCGTTCTGTTCACTTGCGCGTTCAGCCAGACTGACAGCAAGCGCCAGAAATTCATGTATTGAAAATCAAGAACCAGTCCTGCAGCTAGTGGGGCTCGATGGGTCGGATAACCCATCCTGACAAGGAATTGCGGGACTGGTTGGATTGCTCGAATCTACCGAAAATTCAAGGGCGGAACTGCAGAAGCCTTAGTAGAACAGGGAATACAATTTCAATCCGAGCAAGCAACGTTAGGGCTTCCTTACCAGCAACGACGAGAAGGTGAGGACGAATTCGACTCGATTCCGTTCTGATTCCCGCTCCGCTCAACACCGACCCAGCACCAGCTTGGCGGCTGCGATCGAAGAACAATCCCCGCTCGACTGGGCGACGCGCTGGGATTCGGTGGGCGAGGGAGCGCGGTTGGCGGAGGGGGACGGTGGGGCAGGATGGCGGGCAGGGGCAGGGGTGCCGGGAGAAGAAGAGGCAGCAACCCCCGCCCGGTCGGTGGCCTCGCCGCGCCGCCGCGTGGGGAAAAGGGAAGCGAATAGTGATTAGCTAGGGCTGGAGGGGCGAGGCGGTGAATGGGTGAGAAAAAAAAAAGTGGTCAGTTACTCAGTTGTCACAATGCCCGGCCCTTTTTCTTGCCTCGTGGAAAGACTCCTTTTTTTTTTTGATAAACCTCGTGGAAAGACCTTGTATGTGTTCTGTGTCTCTAAGGCTCACATGCCACGGAGATAAGGAGCCAAGACATGTTTGATCCCTGCTCTAATCTTTAGCCACTAAATGAGCACTACAGCACTAAGCTGCGGCGGATGGCTCACATGGTACATACATAACACCTTCAATTTACTTTTAAAATATTCAAATAAAATAAATTACAATGTACATACGAAATAGCTAAAACATTCAAAATATGCGCATGAAACAAATGCAAAAACACATGAAAACAATTGCAAGCATATGCAACATCGAGAAAAAACACTTGCAACATATGTGTTAAACATATGCAACATACAGATAAACACACTTGCAACATACGTCTACAAAACAGATAAAATATTGGGAACAGACACTTGCAACATACGTGTACAATAATTACAACATATGCAACATTCCAATCTACTTTTGCAACATCCACATAAAACACTTGAAACATACCAACAAAACATCTGAAACACTTGAAATATGTGCTTGTAACATTAGGGAGCCCGGGACCAAACGATTCTAGCGGTCAGGGTCGGAGTCGGTGCCGCGCAAGCACCACCACCGCTAGCAGCAGTGGGCTTGGCTACGTCAAGCGGGCGGCGCGTGCAACGGCGTGGGAACGAGCGAGGCAGGATGGGCGAGCACGACGAGCGGGAGCGAGCGGCACGGGATGAGTGCGCAGCAGCAGCGAGGCGTAGTGGGTGCACGGCGTCCGAACAGCAAGGCCGCGGTTGGAGAAGGCCAGCGGCAGGCGGGCGGCACGGTGGATGCGCCCATGGTGGTCGCATGCGTGCGGCAGTGGGAAAAGAAAATATCATTGTGTTTTTTATTTTTCAGAGAAACCGCGTCGTACTGAGGGTGGAGCGAACCGATCGTTGGGTAGGCCCGAGAGCGAGCCATCCGAATGAAACACGCCTAGACGGACGCCCGTGTGCTAGCATTATCGCTAAATAAACGAGCTATTTGGTGGTCAGGTTAGAAACGCAAACAGAAATGAATTAAACCTGTGGATTTTATGGCAAGATAGACAATTTGAACTAATTTCATTTACATTTACATTACTGATGAACGAACAAAATAACACGATAGTTTAAATCTAGAGTGGTCTAAAGTTAGATCTAAATTTAGCCCCTCCTCCTAAAAACCCATTAGAGCATTAGACCATAAATCTAAGATAAAGTGGTCTAAAGTTTGGTTTCTCTTGACAAAAGACATTTGTACCCCCTCATTTTACTCCTATCATGCACTAAGACGTGGGCCACAACCATGTCATTAACATCAATCATAAACCGTCACATATCCTGCATTTGTACTTAATTCCATCACCAAACATAGGTCTAGGGGTTTAAACTAATAAATTTTACAAGTTTTGGTGAATCTATGTTTGTAGGAGGATTTAATCAGAAAACTGGCATGGTGGACCTATTCATCAGAGCAAATCACGTTTATCTGCTACGAAACCGACATTGGAAGACTCTAGAACCATCCAGAAGGCAACCCACCGAAGATCAAGCCGAGACACTGACAGGGG
Source organism: Miscanthus floridulus (assembly GCF_019320115.1). Classification (NCBI taxonomy): domain Eukaryota; kingdom Viridiplantae; phylum Streptophyta; class Magnoliopsida; order Poales; family Poaceae; genus Miscanthus; species Miscanthus floridulus. The sequence goes on along the minus strand of NC_089593.1, from coordinate 31,995,724 downwards.
GGCCGGCTGGCCCCACCCCTAGGCTAGCCAGCCAGTGGGCCCCACCTGTTAGGCTCTCCTTCGTATGTCGGTTCTCCACTACCTCCTAGATTACATCTACACTGTCCTTTTAAGTTAGTTTTATCCAAGGGTCTAGAATTGACGCTACTCCCTTTATATAGCAGCCCCTACCCCCCTCCCTAGAGCCATCTAGGAAACCCTAATTCATATCTCTCATTCAGATCAACACACACCAGGAGGATTAGGTATAGGGCTCTCCAATGTAGTAGATTAATAGCTCGAGAGTGAGGGTTGAGTTGGGCTCATGCTCAAGTTCCGGATCTAGTCTTGGAGGCTCGGCAAAGCCTTGTATCTTCACTTCTATATCTTATACGACTTATTACTAATTTATCATATTCTCATCTATATGGCTATACTTACTTTTAATATGTATCTTGCTTAGTTGAGGTTATCATTACTATTGTGTGTGGGTTCATAGAATGCTTAGCCTGCTAGTTTATCATAGTTAGGCTGAGTAGCCAAGCACACGTGTAAGCATGGTGCTTATACGATGCTTCGCCTGTGAGTACACCCTATTCTCTGATTGTATGGTAGCAGTGGGAGGTGACAGCCCCATCTATCATTCGTAGTCCATACCGAATTGAGTAGGTTCTTAAATTATAGGATCGTAGTCACGTCAATAGAGTTATCCTTTTACGGTGCTCTACTGTCTAAGTGGCGTCCTGAAGTGCACAAGAGTAGAGTTAGTCTTAACTATAGTTGGATATATATATACTTTGATCCTATAATAAGAATATCATAGGAATAAACCTCACCTTTTGTTTTCCTGAGTTGACTAGTTTACATTATATTAGTGATCTATCCCCTGAGTGTTATTATGCTTTATTCCTATCATTATATTCACCCCTGCTTTAGCTATGCTGGTATGTTGATTAGTAGACATTCTTTTGTTATCCAATAAATCTTTACTCCATTCTTTTTCTGTGGTAAAATATAAATAACGATACCTAGAATTCTCCTAGTAAAATGCTACAATGATATTCTTTACGCTTGCGGAATCCTTCATATTATATTTGCGTTAATAAATACCAACGAGCATTTTGGCGCCGTTGTTGGGAAAACAATTGACGTAAAGATTTAGATCATTAACATACCACTAGCTTTAGTAGGATTACCCCTGTTCTGTTGAATTGTGGAATAAAACAGGACATCAGACGCTGTTTCAACCTTCCGGCAAGCTTCCATAAGAAAAGAAGAAACATTGAAGAACGCTAGGGTGCCTGAACATTCAAGATCCATCAACATTGGAACCCTGCCATCTCACAAGTTTATATATATATATATATATATATATATATATATATATATATATATATATATATATATATATATATATATATATATATATATATATATATATATATATATTATTCTAACCATGTGTAGATTGGAGAAAAAAGGTCGACATCACAGGAATTCAAATCACATCTCAAGTGATGAATACAGATGCTGCACTACTCATAAATTCCATCATGTGAGTCATGGTAAATATGATCAAGAAAGGTGAGAAAGTCTTACTCATGGACTCTAAACTTGATGAGTAGTTATCTTTTAATTTCTTGCATTCCACTGCATGTTTAGTTGGAATAATCCATGCATCCATTCCATTTAGTTTGAAATTTTCTCATATCAAATCCATAACATGTTTAGTTCCTTTCATATATCCATCCCACTTGCATCTTTATGAAAAAAAGAAAAAAATATGAGCACCTGAAGGCTCATGATTAGTAAAAAAAATTCATCGCCGTAATCATGTTCTTTCATCTCCATTTAAGTACATCTATATAGTGATTTCATGCTACCTTTGTCTGCTATAGTAAGTTTTTGTTTGGAAGTACTGGACATATTTCTAAAGGCTTTTTAAATTAAGCGTGGTGCTTAGGTTAAATTGCCTTTCTTAATCAAATTAGGCATGGAGTCTAGTTTGGTTATTGAACTAAAAATTACTTTAGTGGACACTGGTTATTTTTGTTGGACTCCCCTACAGGGAACTCTCAAATTCAATCGGGGTAAGTCAAGAGATAAATTCACATCAAAGATGAATCAAGGCATGTGATGAACTCCAATAACTTTGCACAAAGAAGACCCAGCTCATTCTTCATAAAAGAAATAACTATGAGTATCAAAAGTTTATTCACTTATCTTTTGTTACAAGTTACCTATGCCTTGAACCATGTTAGAATGCAGCAACCACATAAAATTTGCTACAAGAACAAAATCTATGCTAAAGTAATTCTAAAACCATCCTTTCATTAGCATAGAGAAAAATTATAGAAGTTATGGACAAGAACCAGTGTTTTAAATTTATTATATTCCCTCGGGTATGTGCCCATTAACATTTTATAGAAAGAATAAATATAAGCTATGCCTGTTCAAGGTTTGGTATGAACCTACCAAACCACCCCTACAGCTATGAAAGTGGATGAACAAATCGACAGGCTAAGAGCAACATCAAAAGACAACCTAGCATTAAGCTTCCCCAAGACTCAAGCTTGGATGCTAATGAGAAGCATGATGCAACCCACCTTGTATTATCCAGAATACGTCTGCTCCCATCATCTTCGGAGACACTAATTCACACGTCGACAGCAAGAACCAGGACAACAAGATGCCACTACATCATGGCATGCAATCTCGTGTCAACAAAATATCATCAATCAGTGGTGGTCTGTCAACGGTGTCTCATGGAATCATGAACAATCATGGGCACAAGAAGACATCCCTAAGTCATCAGAGATGAAGTTTTCATGCAAATTCCAATAACGTTCCTTCCTCGACTATCAAGATGGCTGGCGTATCACTAATAAACAAAGAAGAAGACACTACTACAGATTGACTTATCACTATCGCCACTTTCACTGTCGTAGCAATAGAAGCATCTGTGTCATGCTTCCACCACCGATTGGACTGATAGCGAGGCCTCCTAAGGAAGGAAACCAGCAGTTGAAACTTCTACCACCAATGGGTAAACAACAGAAGCGGCAGTGGTATTTTCTCAGCCGTATAAAAAGCCGAGCCAACTGGGATACGTGTTATGACCGCCGGCCCTCCATGACTGTTTGGTCTTCTAGCGGTAAAGTGAGCATGAGTTATTTCCCAACTACATGCACTTCTCCATCTTCAAGGTTGGTGAAATGATCCACGATTTCCTCGAAGAGAAATCCATAGATTACATCATAATGTGATAGTCTAGGAAGACCAAGCTATCACATTATCATTATTCAGTTGATACCACAGTTTACACATCGTGGAATTACAAGTTTACAAGGTATTGCGACACTTGGTAACACACCTAAGTACAATGTATACTAGCGAAGATGCACATAGAACAATATCAGAGTAGATTTAGCGCCATAGCGAGTGAAGGCTCCTCCTTCACGAGCAATCATCAGAGTAAGTGTAGAGCATCAGCGGGCATAGACTTTATCTCCTCAACCAAACTTGAGCATAGAAATGAGACCATCTAATCCTCCTAATCTCCACTGTCATCGTAGATTACATCCAAAACCTGCCAAAAATCTTTCAGTATGATTTGTACTGGCCACTGGCTCCCACCCTATGCTTTGTGTTTGCTTTGTGGTAAGTGGAATGTAAGGGTAGAGTAAAAGACCTATTTATAGCTGTAGTTTTCCTATACAAGTTCATCAATATTTTATAATAGCTCATCAAGTTTTAACCCATCTCATCCACACACATTCACCCATCCCATCACACACATCTCACCACACTCTCACTCTCTAGGTAGCAAGGATGACTCCCTCTCATGCCTTGCCTCAACTACCAAAGCCAGAAATCAACACCAAACCCAGGGGAAAGAAGGAGAAAGGACTCCACTCACTAATCAAGGGAAGCGTAGGTCATAGGAATGTCTATATCTAAGGACTCGGCTATACGTATAGATCGATCAACTCTATAGAGCTTGTACACCTAGAACCACAAGATCTCCATCATCGATGGTGCCCCGCCTAGGCTGATACCGAGCTACCTTCCAACCAATGCGATGCCACCCTACCACTCAGCCCTGGGCCACCCTAGAGTCCACCGGCATGTTAAGACTGAGACATAGTACCGGGCCTCTAGAGGTCACTACGTTATCTTAGGAGGGTGTGGGTCCCATGTCCATACCTCCCTACACTATCTGCTAACAACCTATTAGTAGTGGCACCGTCCTAGCTAGTCAACATCCATCCCCCGCCCATTTAGGGACGAGTGGCGTGCATGTAGGGTCCTATGATCCGGTTCTCTTGACATACCAGTCCTTAGGGGGACCATATAGGACATCTTCTCAAAGGAGATAACCAACACCCCGTGCCTCAATGGCACCTCCATTCTGAAGAGTCGCCTCCTCGGAATATACTCCTCACACATGTACCCACCATAGGTACCTCTCGTAGGGAATACCTAGGTCACATCTGTGATAGAACCGTCCAGTTTATAAGAGCACAAGTACAATTGCAGCCCACGAAGCAGTCGCACTTTCATACTAGAGTCCATATAAACCTGGTAGTCCATCGAGTACCACGAAGGGTCTCGATTCATCGTCAACATACAACCAAGATCGTACATGATTCAACATACATGCCACATATTACATAGAGTTCACAAATACATTACCATACATCAGAGTACAATTAAAGTTATTACAAACCAAGTTCAAATAAAGTAGTAGCGGAAGCAAAGATAGTTTTTAAACTAATATCTCACACCATTGTTCAAATACTTCTCAGTCTATGATCACATCCCACAAAAGCATCATAGATTAGATATATAGAAGTGCCTTGCCCATGCCTTACTCCTCATCCACGGTGGGAGAGAAGCAGTTCTTACAATACCCGTGGTATACTGTGCTATCTGCAACAAGTGGAAAATAAGCCCTGAGTACAAGAAGGTACTCAACTAGACTTACCCGTCATAAACCAAAGATAAGTGACTCCAAGGATCATGTAAGGCTTTATAAGTGGAGCTAGCTTGATAACATTTTGCATAAAAAAACCACCAGTTCAACTATACATTTTATAATTCGGGTACCAAGTTAATTATAGCTATTCACCTCTAGATCAGCAATTATCCTATGCCAAACATGTGGTATATCATTTAGTAGCATCTTAATAGTAACCATAGCTGGTGTAATATTTCCATGTTCATCATAACCATCCTATTCCATAGTCCAGTTACTACGATGTTGGAGCTAGTCAAATTTCTCACTATCTGGGAGAGACGACGATTCAAATCGGTTGCAACCAGCTGGACAGTATTCCTAACACAAACCCAGGTCTACCAGCCACGGTAGCCTTAGGTCACCTTTGGTATAACTCAGGTACATATTTTGTGGGTTCGATCAGTGTCATACAATCAGGGATTCTACCAGTTGCTAGGATGATCAGGACTACCCTACCCTTGGGCTCACATCTAGCTCTCTGCACATCCTTACTACCTCTAGTGTGCGCACTTTAATAGAATGAGGCCCATCCTGAGTTGAGCTACTCGGCTTTGTGGTCAGAATGAGTTATCCGATCAGCTAAGTGAGAGGCGTGTGTTCAATCTCGACAGAAGTGCCAATAATGGTATGATCCTTAATCGACACGGATGGGATCAATATATCCAACCCAACACCATTTGCATATACAATCCCGCCTGATCTCCACTTATATAACAACCCATGGTTATTTTCCACGCAAAAGCATCATAGATTAGATATATAGAAGTGCCTTGCCCATGCCTTACTCCTCATCCACGGTGGGAGAGAAGCAGTTCTTACAATACCCGTGGTATACTGTGCTATCTGCAACAAGTGGAAAATAAGCCCTGAGTACAAGAAGGTACTCAACTAGACTTACCCGTCATAAACCAAAGATAAGTGACTCCAAGGATCATGTAAGGCTTTATAAGTGGAGCTAGCTTGACAACATTTTGCATAAAAAAACCACCAGTTCAACTATACATTTTATAATTCGGGTACCAAGTTAATTATAGCTATTCACCTCTAGATCAGCAATTATCCTATGCCAAACATGTGGTATATCATTTAGTAGCATCTTAATAGTAACCATAGCCGGTGTAATATTTCCATGTTCATCATAACCATCCTATTCCATAGTCCAGTTACTACGATGTTGGAGCTAGTCAAATTTCTCACTATCTGGGAGAGACGGCGATTCAAATCGGTTGCAACCAGCTGGACAGTATTCCTAACACAAACCTAGGTCTACCAGCCATGGTAGCCTTACGTCACCTTTGGTACAACTCAGGTACATATTTCGTGGGTTCGATCAGTGTCATACAATAAGGGATTCTACCAGTTGCCAGGATGATCAGGACTACCCTACCCTTGGGCTCACATCTGGCTCTCTGCACATCCTTACTACCTCTAGTGTGCGCACTTTAATAGAATGAGGCCCATCCTGAGTTGAGCTACTCGGCTTTGCGGTCAGAACGAGTTATCCGATCAGCTAAGTGAGAGGCGTGTGTTCAATCTCGACAGAAGTGCCAATAATGGTATGATCCTTAATCGACATGGATGGGATCAATATATCCAACCCAACACCATTTGCATATACAATCCCGCCTGATCTCCACTTATATAACAACCCATGGTTATTTTCCACGATAGCAAATATAGCCAACCGTGCTCCAGTATCCACCTATATCTCGTAGGTGACAGGAAATCACCCAACTTCTACCGAGCTAAGCATGGCTAAGCATATGTTCGATCCTAGACCTACATAGGTTTTAAGGCATATTTCTAGATAAGGTAGTTCTATGCATCAAGTGTTTCCAATCAACTCCTATAAGCTAATGTATCAAATATAAATGACTCAAGTGATATTTATAAAAACATAGGAGGCTTAGAATGCTCCGGGGCTTGCCTTTCAGAAAAGAGATAGGCCTATGATCAAGACACTCTGGTAATTCCTCAGGAGCCTACTCCTTGCCTTTGGGAGCTAATGGCTATGGTGTCTCTTGATTCTCCTCCTCCTCTGCCTTGAACTCCAAGAGTGTGATTCCTTCTAGCGATCCTATATGCATGAGCGCAAAATAAGATACAACAATGCACATGTAATGATATGAATGATATGGTATGATGCATAAACACAAATGTCCTTAACAACAAGGTACTAAGGTGATAGCAAGATTAATTGTATTTTACTGAGTAGGTGCATATCTCCTCTCTAGTAACTAAACAAACATCTATTTAAAACATTTTCTGGACTACAAGATAGCAGCTACTTGTTTTGACCATAACTAGAGTTTTACCCATTCAAACAATATGATTGTGGGCTTTATGGAAATCTTATAAAACTGTATACAACTTTATTATAATCATCTTAAGGTAATTCAATAGTAGCCAGGTCAAATAGTTAAATATTTTAGATCTGTTCAGAGAATAAGCAAATATGACTGTAGATTTCTACGAGCTATAACTCTCAAACCATTAGGCCTATGACTATGAAATTTTAGAACAAGACAGATGAGTAAGTTATATACAACTTTGTTATTAACAAGTTTTCTAGTAAACACCATTTTCATGGTGAAAACACCATGACAACAAAAGCTATACCTGCAGTCATCTGATTGAATTATAGAGCCCTAATTAACTAGTTGCCTGTACCCAATTATTTCTGAGCACCACTACTAACAACAACAGATCATATGCATCACAAGCACCTTAGAAAACATCATGGTTAAGCCCAATGAATTTATTTATATTCATTTATTATTTTCCTTATATAATAGGGTGATTTAAAGGATAAACATTTCTAATGCACAATAAATCCTGAGAAATTTACAGTAGCCTACATATGACTCCAATAGTCTACTATACAAATTTTATACCATTTGGATAAGTATAGCAACTTCTACAAAAATGGCAAGTTGCATAGGCTTATAATAGCAAGAATAGTTTAGCCTAGCGAAAAGTGTCAAACAATAGATTTCATATTTTTCTTACTTTCATCCTAGCACAAGAACATTGTTTAAAGATTTTCATGATCATAAGTTATGTATTTTTACCCCAATTAATTTCACCAAAACTAGCAATTAATCAAGATTAAATAGCAAGACCATGTTTCAAGTATGCCTACTATAGGTTTAGTATTTTTTCTGGCTATAGCATGTTAGCACAAGACAAACAAAATTAGAATCACAATTTTTGCATCTCTCTAGCTTAAGTTATGCATTTTACAAGATAAAATCTATTTTAAAAGCATTTAAATAACTCAATTTAATTCCCTTAGAAAACTACCCAAACAGTAAGTTTTATATTTTTGCCAAATAGTACACTTCATCATGAAACCAACAAAATTTGGATCACCTCATTTGGACACTCCTAGCTCAAGATATGTGTAAGGGACCGTGACGCCTAAAAGAGGGGGGGTGAATTAGACAACTTAAAATTCTAACTCTAAACTAAGGCCTCTAATTTCACCTAGTCAAAACCTATGCAGTAAAGCAATCTATCTAAATGTGCAACTATGGTTTTGCTAGGTGTGTTGCTATCTCTACTATAAAGGACTAATGCAACCTAGGTTCCAAACCTATCAACTAGCCTATCACTAAGCTAGAAAAGTAAAGCACACACCAAGATTGCAATGTAAATGCGGAAGCTAAAGAGTAAGGTAGAGATATACAAACTTCTATCGATGACTCCAGTATTTTTATTGAGGTATCGAGAAGCGCACAAGTTTCTCCCTAGTCCTCGTTGGAGCCCCTCGCAAGAAATCCCTCGTAAGGGCCAAGCTACTGGTCGGGTAACTCCATGGATAGCCTCGGGCCTTCCCCACGCGCAAGTGGGTCTCTGACATGCCTTTCGGCAAGCCTCTACCAGATGCTCCCCGCCGTCTTCACTATCAAGCTTTTGGACGAAACGCCGCGGACCTTGTTCCCTTCGGTACATGGTGGTGGCCACACCACAAACGCGGTTGGTGTGATCTCGTAAGACTATAAGCCCCTCCGATGTACAACAATGGTGCGCACAAGCACTGAGTGATAAGTGGTGTGCAAACCTCACTAAACACTAGGCCTAAACCTAGAGTAAGCACATAAGCGGTGGTCTAATCAATCTAAGCACTTCGCAAAGCACATACGCTAATCACCAAATGAATCACTAAGCACTATGTAAATAGAGATCACTAAAATGGTGTATCAGCACCCTTGCTATGTTTCCTCACTTCTCCACATCTCAAATGGCTGGTTGGGGGGGTCTATTTATAAGCCCTACCAAGAAAGTAGCTATTGGGGCGAAACCCAGCTTTCTGCTACTGACCGGACGCTGCTGATGTCCTGACCAGACATGTCCGGTTGTTCCGATCGTTAGAGCACGCACGTTGATCGGACTCTGGGCTGAGTCCGATCTCACTCGATCGGACGCGTCCGGTCGCACTAGCGCCGCTCTGGAACCTCTGTGGACTCGATCGAACGCTGTACTTTATGCATCCGGTCGTTCAGTGCCACTGCATCTGGTCACGCTAAAAATATTGCTATGACAAAGAACAGTGTCATCGGTGCGTCCGGTCATTGCTTCGCTTAACATCCGATCACAGCTGTTGATGCCTGCTATTGCTGAGCAACTGATCGGACGCATCTGGTCCCTATAAGGGCCGTGTCTAGTCACCTCTGCCAAGCTTGTTTCTTCATGATCTTACGTCTGGCTTGGTTCCCATCTTTGTGCTTGGACTATGCTTGATATCTTGGGTCTTCTCTTGTGCTTCTAGGGTCTTGCTTATGGTGTTGATCGTTGGATCATTATGTCGCCTTCGTCCAAGTCACGTCTTGCACCCTATTGAACTACAAAACAATTACCTGCAAATTCATTAGTCCAATTTGGTTGTGTTGGTCATCAAACACCAAAATCCAAAGTAAATGGGCCTAGGGTCCATTTTCCTTACAATCTCCCCCTTTTTTTGTGATTGATGACAACACGACCAAAACAAGCAAATAATAAAAATTTTGGAATTTAAATACTATTTACTTGCTAGGATGCAATACAAAGGGTAAGGTTATATGATGCTAAAAGATACCACATGTAAACATCTTTGGAAACTTATCTTGCCCTTGCAAATGTCCCCATATGGCATTATGGATTTAAGCCTCCCCCTAACTCCATAATCCATTATTCTCCCTTTCTCAAACCATTATCACTTGTAAATTATTACCATTACCACTTGTAAATTATTATGATCGGGCTTGCTTTTGGTTCTACAAATTCTCCCCCTTTGGAATCAAGCACCAAAAAGGAAGACATTAGTAGCATAAGGGAGGGTCAAACTTTGTGATCCTTTGTATGTGGAGTGGAATAGGTCACAAGATTTGACTCTCACGTTACATAGACTAAGCTCCCCCTAAATATATGCATACATATGATGGAGAATGTAGTTTATGCATAATTGGCAAATTAATGCTCAAGGGATTTTAATCTATATAATGCATGGAGAAAGCATATAAATACCAAAGTAAAATCAACATGATGATATTGGTTTAGAAATACCACATGTGGAAACCAATTTAATTTATACCACTTGCAATAGGTGGTGGATATTTGAAGTATGATGCTTAACTCCGGGGACTCTATTTTCCTTATAATAAGACTACTACACACATGATAAGCTTGAAAAGGTGTTGGTCTCAAAGCATCCAACTTATAGAGTAACCTCTCCCTATTGTGCACACAAGTATGGAATACTTGTAGGAGACATGCACATTGATTTTGGAATAAAAAATACCACTTGAAAGATAACATCACATGAATGTGAGAATCATTTTCGAAAGTGATATTCGGGAGAAATTATCTATAATTTGGACTTTGGCACATATTAGATGAACAATTATAAAACAAGCTATATGCCGTGCTCCTAAACAATTAAACCATGTAGGTTTGCTCCAAGGGTTAAGAGTAAAACCGAGCAAGCCTACCATAAGATATACCTAGTGTATGCAAGACATAAGATTAAACATGCAAATGCAAACCTAGGCATGAAAAAGGAATTAGATGCTAATTGAAATTGCAAGAAATTAAATCTAGTTACCTAACATGGGAAGGAGAATTTGGGTCATAGTATTTAGTAACCCACTTGGCAATTTTCTTGTCCATAATGATGCACCCCATGAAATGCATCTATACTTTGCTAAGTCTCCAAATTCTCCGAAGTCCATTAGACTTCTCACTTCCCTTTCGGGATCCAAACCTTCTTGGTGCTCTTCATGTTGGAAATGATCTCCTTTGGCACCCAAATGCATTTGGCCCCATTGTTGGCTTGCTTGTTCACCCTGATGGCCACCACCTTGCCATTTTTCTTCTTCAAGAGATAAGGTGTGGAGGCCTTTTTGTCCACCTTGTTGGTGTAGGTGTTGGAGAGCTTGCTTGTTTCCTTTTTGTTTTTCTCTTTCTTCTTAGCTCCTCCCCCATTCTTCACCTTGCACTCATAGGACTTGTGGCCTTCCTTGTGGCGCACGTAGCAAACCATGATTTGTCCTTCATCAAGCTTCTTCATTCCTTTAATGGTGTTATCTTGATGAAGTTGGCCTTGCTCCTTCTTGCCTTTCACTTGAGTCAAGTCGTTGGTGAGGCGAGCCACTTCTTGCTTGAGTTGCTCATTCTCCATTGCGACCTCTTGTGTGCATGTTTCTACAACAACTTTCTCAACACAAACTTAGTTGCACAAGGGTGAGTCTAAACATAAATTATTACAAGTAGAGGCATCCTTTTTATGCATGTTAAAGATAGAACTTTTCTTTTTAGGTGCCTTGGTGAGGGTTGTACCGACGGCTTTAAGATTAGCAACTTATTAGTTAGCTCATCACAATGTTTGCACATGGTTTCCATTTTAGCAAGCAAACTTTTATAAGCATCTTGTGAGCTAGCTAACTTTTCCTTTAATTTTTCATTTTTCTTTACAAGTTGTTCATCATTGATTGTGCAATTATTTGTGTTTGTACTAGTCTCAAGTTGCTCAATTTTAGTAGATAGCTCCATATTAAGATTGGTAAAAGTTTCATATTGTTCAAGCAAAGTAGCATAAGCTTGTTGTGAGCTATCTAGTTTTTCTTTTAATTTTTCAAGCTTCTTTTGTTGACTAGTGCAAACTTTAGCAAATTTAAGATTTTCTTACACAATTTCATCATAAGAAGGTAGCTCATCATCACTATCACTATCATGGTCACTATGAATAGGTATAGGCTTTTTGTTACCTCGTTCCATAAGGCACACACGTGAAGTGCTTGATGATGAGTGCTTATGCCCGCACCTCTTGTGGTGGTCTTCTTCTTCACTTGAAGAATTATCCCATGACTTTATTGATGTGAGGGCTTTGTCCTTGCACATCTTCTTTGTCTTGGATGTGGTCTTATTTGGACAAACTTCCACAAAGTGCCCCAACTCACTGCATCCATAGCATCCCTTCTTTCTTTGCTCATTTCTTTGATTGGTGAAGATGAAATCTTGAATTTAGATAGGCACACCCTTGGCATTGAGTTTTTGAATAATCTTCTCCACCTTGTTGATAAGCTTGATAGATTCTTCATCAAGGTCAGAGGTGGAGGAGGAAGATTGATCATCATCACTTGATTCATCATCATCATCCTCATCTTCTTCTTCATCTTTACTTGAGGAGCTTGAGCTTGAGCTTGTCTCAACTTGCTTGCCCTTCATCTTCTTTTTTCTCACTACATGTGAGAGCTTTGCCTTTGCTTGATGAAGAGGCTTCTTCTTGACCCATCTTGTGTGACATTTCAAATGCCACTATCTTGCCAATAACTATGGCCGGGGTCATGGTGCTCAAGTCCTCCATGTTGTGAAGGATGGTGATGATGCTTGCATATTTCTTTTGTGGTAGCATAGAGATAATCTTTCTCATGATGTCCGCATCATCTAGCTTCATTAATCGATTGAATGGAGCTCATTGATAATTAGATTCAAACGAGAATACATATCACAAACAAGCTCATTATCATTCATTTTAAAGGAATCATAATTTTGTTTAGCTAGACAATGTTTTTGCTCACGGACATTAGTTGTGCCGTCATGGAGCTCTTAGAGTTTTAACCAAATTTCATGTGCCATATTTAAAGTGAACACTTGGTTAAATACATCCATGCTAAAAGATTCAAACAAGCAATTTTTAGCTCTAGCATTAAAATGAATTTCTTTTTGTTCACTCTTTGTGGGTTTATTGAGATTCTTAATGGGTTTCATACTTTCATCCCGTTATGAGTGACTCTCTAAACACCCAAATATACCACCTCAAGGTGACAAGCCATTCTAGCTTTATAGTAGGGGAAGTTAGTGCCGTCAAAGTGCGGAGGCCTAGAGATATCCATCCCAACCACTCTAAATAGCGTCGGCTCAACGGCGGTGAAACCAAAGGTCCAAATTGAGCCAACCTAGCTCTGATACCAATTATAAGGGACCGTGATGCCTAGGAGGGGGGGGGTGAATTAGGTAACTTAAAATTCTAACTCTAAACTAAGGCCTCTAATTTCACCTAGTCAAAACCAGTGCAGTAAAGTAATCTATCTAAATGTGCAACTACGATTTTACTAGGTGTGTTACTATCTCTACTACAAAAGGAGTTATGTAACCTAGGTTCTAAACCTATCAACTAGCCTATCACTAAGCTCAGAAAGTAAAGCACACACCAAGATTGCAATGTAAATGCGGAAGCTAAAGTATAAGGTAGAGATATGCAAACTCCTGTCGATGACTCCGGTATTTTTACCAAGGTATCGAGAAGCACACAAGCTTCCCCTTAGTCCTCGTTGGAGCCCCTCGCAAGGGACAAGCTCCTAGTCAGGTAACTCCATGGATAGCCTCGGGCCTTCCCCACGCGCAAGTGGGTCTCCGACGTGTCTTCCGGCAAGTCTCTCCCGGATGCTCCCCGCCGTCTTCACTATCAAGCTTCCGGCCAAAACGCCACAAGCCTTGTTCCCTTCGGTACACGGTGGTGGCCACACCACAAACGCGGCTAGTGTGATCTCATAAGACTACAAGCCCCTTCGATGTACAACAATGGTGCGCTCAAGCACCGAGTGATAAGAGGTGTGCAAACCTCACTAAACAGTAGGCCGAAACCTAGATCAAGCGCATAAGTGGTGGTCTAATCAACCTAAGCACTTCGCAAAGCATCTACGCTAATCACCAAATGAATTGCTAAGCACTTTGCAAGTGGAGATCGCTAAAATGGTGTATCAATACCCTTGGTATGTTTCCTCACTTCTCCATATCTCAAATGGCTGGTTGGGGGTCTATTTATAAGCCCCACCAAGAAAGTAGCCGTTGGGAGCGAAACCCAGCTTTCTGCTACTGACCGGATGCTGCTGTCATTCTGACCAGATGCATCCAGTCGTCCCGACCGTTAGAGCGCGCGAGTTGATCGGACTCTGGCCCGAGTCCGGTCTCACTCGATCGGATGCGTTCGGTCACGCTGGCGCTGCTCTAGAACCTCTCTAGACTCGATCGGACGCTGTACTTTGTGCGTCTGGTCGTCTAGTGCCGCTACGTCCGGTCATGCTAAAAACATTGCCGTGACAAAGAACAGTGTCATCGGTGCGTTCGGTCACTACTTCACTTAGCGTCCGGTCACAGCCATTGACGCCTGCTATTGCTGAGCAACTGATTGGACACCTCTGATCCCTATAAGGGCCGCGTCCGGTCACCTCTGCCGAGCTTGTTTCTTCATGATCTTTTGTCTGGCTTGGTTTCCATTTTTGTGCTTGTACTATACTTGATATCTTGGGTCTTCTCTTGTGCTTCTAGGGTCTTGCTTGTGGTATTGATCGTGGGATCATCATGCCGCCTTCGTCCAAGTCACGTCTTGCACCCTATTGAACTACAAAACAATTACTTATAAATTCATTAGTCCAATTTGGTTGTGTTGGTCATCAAATATCAAAATCCAAAGTAAATGGGCCTAGGGTCCATTTTCCTTACAATATGATTTTTGCAAGTTTGCTACAAAATCTAGAAAAATAAATAAAGAAAATCAAATTCAACTCGGGGTCTACTGCTAGGTACACCTGGTCCAGGGCACCCACTGCGATTGACGCCTGGGTCTCGTAGGTCACCCGGTCCCACCCAATAGAGACACAAAGGTAGGGCACGGATTTGACCGGTGGTAGCTCACCAACGGCGAGGTCGCTGGCGACAAGGTTGCCACCATCATGTTCCCCATTCCCATGCGCATCTATTGGTACCCTTGATTGGCTCAGCGGCTCACCGGAGCTACCTCGCCAGCAAGCAGGGCGGCTACGATTCCAGGAAGACCTAGCAAAACTATCAGGTGTGGATTAGGGTTAGCAGCGGTGCTAGAGAGGCATTGCCGCATGCATGGCGGCTTGACGGTGTGAGCACGGCGACGCTGAGGTCACCGTTCTAACAAGATGGCTGCCGGTGGCAAGTCTCTGTCTTCGGGGAAGGTGCTAAGGGTCATGGTGGTGTGGAAACATGCGCTAGCGTAAAAAAGGGAGGTTGGTTAGGGCTAGCTAGGGCGAGCTCATGCTCACGGCCATAGCGGATGCGCACGGCGTGATCGCGTGTTCCCGCACTGTTGTGGCGGTAGAGGTTAAACGGGTTGCGGCGTTAGCTTCTAGACCCTACGACAATGATGGACCAGGGTAGAGGGAGGTCGGAGGAGCACAGGTTGCGGCTGGCCACGGTGAGTTCAAGCTCGGCGGCATACCACGACCATGGCACGGCGGCGACGCGCAATGTGGCCTTACCCTTGCACGAATGATGGTGTTAGCGGCTCGAGAAGGTGGAGCAAGTCACGGCGGAGCTATGCGTGTGACGGATTGGGCGGTGGTGCGGGGTGGACGACGTGTGAGCGTGGCGGAGGTGCGTGGCAATGGCGATGGTGGCATGGCTCGGCTGCGAGAGAGAGCGAGAGCGAGGCGAGGCAGAGAAAGAGTGAACGCGAGTGAGAGTGGAGGAGCACGATGCGGCGTCTTTGCTATCCACCCCGGCCTGACATGCGGGCCTGGCGCCGGTGTACGGCCACCAGGTGGTGGCTGCGGCCTGTGCACGGTCAACCACGATGGCGCGCACGGCGCCCGGTTCAGGCCGGCATCAGCCGACTAACAGAGCGATTTCAAGTCATTATTCCTTCTAATCCATGGCGATTTTGCAAAAACATCATTACTAAGAATTGTAGAGCTATAGGAGATCTACAACTTTGCTTAAATGAGCTTGGTTTAATTTGAGCTAGTTTACAAGTTGCAATGCTCCAAAGGGGTGTACTTTGAAACTGAAATCAGCTTTTGACTTAGAAAAAATTTGAAGTCTTGAAAACAACATTTAGTTGATTCTTGTGGGCCCTATTTGACCCTGTTAGGCACTTTATTAGCTCGTGACCCTTAAATAAAGTTTGTTACCCATGTCAAGAACTAGAGCTTTTATTAAGCGTGCACTTTCATGCATACACTCTAAGCTATAGTTCAACTCTAGTCAAAGTAGTATCATGAAAAATGAAATTTTGAGTAAACTATGACTTAGAAGCAAATTTGGCCCATGCCATGAATACAAACATTGTTCCATTTTCCGCCCTAGATGTGTCTAAGGTATTTTTGTGACCTCACAACCATCTCTTGCATGAGTCACACATGATCACATGCATATACATGTATATAATCAACATCACATGTGATAAAGATAAGGTGAATGAAATGAAACTTCTTATGCTCATGCTCATGAATGCTTGGATGATGCTTGTGCTCATGAAATGCAAGTGCCAAATACAATGCTTAACACTAGGGTGTTACAGCATCCCCCTGGCAAGACTTGTCCAAAGACTCGTCATAGAATCCTATCCGATCGACTCAACCCTCACCACACACCCAAGACACACACCGAGATCTCTCCAAGTTATCACTAGTACATTTTAGCGGCACCATGTGCCTTAGCCACTCACATACAATCCTCCACCAAGCATCACATCATAGATATAATGCGTAGTAGAAGTAAGCAGTAAGTAGTAAGCGAGCGTCTAGCCTAACAGCGGGTGTGCAGGGGTAAAGGTTGCGACAAGGTAAAGGCTTCAAGCAAATCTACCATGCAACCTATCACATTTCAATTGCAAGAAAGTAAAGCACTAGTAGCTACATTATGGCATGTCTAATAGGATTCTACGAGGTTGGGTAGGACGTGGCACCTGTTGACTGATCATCTCCGAGATCCTCAGTGTACTCGTAGTTGTTCTCCTCCAAGTCATGCTGTCATTCACATGTCCTTCCTCCAACGGTTTTTGGCCCAATCAACGTCATTTCCCAATGCAACTACCTCGTTCGTACGACAAACAAGGCAAACGAGCAATCAACCACTAACCAAGAAGGACTACGAAAAAGGAGGCAACAACACACGGGAACATTGAATAACACCAAAAGAAACATTGAAAGAAAAGACAGCCCTAGCGGAGGATGTCCGAACCTTGGGCTTGAAAGAGGCAGGAGTGATGTCTGCTAAGCACAAGCTCGAGTCATAGCCTAGCAAGTACTTCCCGGCCGATCGTGTCGGCCTGTATGGCTTCACAAATAATGGCCTAGAACCTAGCTTGACTTAAGCAAACACCACAGAAGAACTAGGTTAGCCCTCACGAAGCGAGTCCGTTTTCCTCGGGCTTATAAGGGGTGAGGGAGAAAGTTAGCTAGGCACATCCATGTCACATCCTCGGTAGAGACTGCACTCTAATGGTCAATCGAGTCGACTCACATGGTTCCTATCATTACATTCACCCCTGCTTTAGCTATGCTAGTATGTTGATTAGTAGACATTCCTTTGTTATCCAATAAATCTTTACTCCATTGTTTCCCTGTGGTAAAATATAAATAACAATACCTGGAATACTCGCGGTAAAATGCTACAATAGTATTCTGTGCGCTTGCTGAATCCTTCATATTCTATTTGCGTTAATAAATACCAACAATGTGCATGTATGTATGTCTTTTAGTTGAATTAGCACTAAACTTTAGTTCAAGATCCAAATGGCTCTATGGTCTAAAGTTTAGTGGCCAAAGTCTAGTCCTGAGAATCCAAACATGCCCTAAATCTGCATTCTACGACATTACTAGTGGTTTAGGGCCTATTTAGGATAGATCCAGCTCTTAAAAAACACCTCTACTTCTGATTTTTCTTCCCTCTATCTCACAGCACCTAGGCCCGCATGTTAGGTCTTCATCCCGTCTTCCTCCCCTTCCTACAGTTTGGAGCAAAGCAAGGACCGGGTGACCGATGTTGAGGTAGCGGCCGGAGCTTGCGGCACGTGGCCAATGGTGCGGCGCGCGCGTTCAGTGATGAGGCGGCGGCCAAAGCTCATGGTGTGTGGCCGATGACATGGTGCGCGCGAGCGGTGCAAGGCGACTCCCACAGGGCAGAGCTCATGTGACCGGCCATGGCTCACGCCCGAAAAGGGAGCTCGCATGACCGGTCATGGCTTGCGTCTGGGACGAGAGCTCGTGCACATCTCCGTGCAAACAACCGGCCGCTCTTCTCCATTGGAATCCGCACATGCGTGTAGGCGGACAGGCTCAGGTGGATCAGGGAACCAAACAACCCAGAGCGGCCTCTAGACGACCTTCTACATCTTCCTGTACCTGGTAGCCATCGTCCAGAATGGGCACATGTTCGTATTTAGTGTTTGATTAGTTGCAGTTGTGGAGGCAAGTTGAGCTGAGTCTATGTGTGGTGGGCTGAACCTGAGGCTGCATGAGCGAATACAAGATGCTAAGATGGTGTTTGGTTGTATGTATTAGAATGGACATGTGTCTAGGATGTGTGGGTCCCTTGCACTGTATAGCTGCTTGCGGGGAGCCAAGCCCAGCGTATTTGCTCAGCAACCAAACAATCAACTTTATGTAAGTATATGTATGGCTGGGTGCAGTGCTGCCCACATGCACCCTACCGAACACGCCCTAATTCGACGGTGTAGAACCTGATGAGTCCTCCCCTTAGTCCTTCAACGGATGGTATATGGGGCTCTGCACTAGCGGCGGCGCCGTGACAGTTGCGTGTTTTTTTATTTCCTAGTTGACCAGGTCAAGGGTCGATCTGGACCATCCATCTGGCGATCCAACGGCTGAGATGTTTTTCTCCTTTCTCTAATCTCTGGGCGTTCCTCAACGCAAGGCCATGGTGGCTGGATAATTTCACGTTCTGATTTCTGGATGGTGCGGAGATGAACTCGGATGGCTGCGGAATTGTCGGACGCTCAGTAGCCGGCCTGCAGACGCGCGGTGGGCTTGGGCTCCCGGCTCCAGCATGAGGAGACGCACGCCATCTTTGTTGGGTGCCGACTACGGTCCATTCACCCGGTGGCCAGCGGCGCTCGGCTATTTCGGCACCGCCTTTTTTTTCCAGACTAAGGGACAGGGCTGGGCAGCTGCTACTTGTCCGTGTGGGGGCAGAAGCGTCACTAGCATGTTGGCAAATTAGTGTGCACTAGCTAGCGTGAAGCGTGTTGGTTTGGCTACTGCTATCCTCTGTACAAAGACGCAGGTTTGAACCTAGCTTGCTATTTTTTTTTGTGATTTTTTTCCCATAGTGCCATCATTGGTTTTCGCAAATATTTTACTAAAAATTAAAAATGCACATTAAGAATTTGATGAATTTTTTTAAATACTTTTTTTTACCGAAAAACAAAACGCTTATGCTTAGATAAGTATCAGAAGCTTAATAAATATTTTTACATCTCTACATGCTATTGATGGAGACGAAGCTGCGTCTAGTTTTGTTTTACCTTAACTTGTTTTCAATATTGTATCAAGAAGCATCTTTACGTGACTATGTATGATTATTAATATGCTTTGCAGCGTGTATAAATTATACAGACCATTTAAAGCATGTCTCTAAGTATCATTTTGAGATGGCTTTAGTATCGCATCGAACATCTTTAATTGGCTATGGACCATTTTTTGGTATGCATTGTGACTTGTCTAAATGCTATTGACAATTAAAAACATGATGTTTTCAATATCACTTTAAAAAGTATCTACAAATGCCTTTTGACACTAGAAGCGTTTCTAATGACATGCCATGCTGTTATGTTCACAAAATCATGTTAAAAAACATCTTTACATGACCATGTAGAAATGTTTTTAGTGTGCGTTACTATAAAAGTGTGTCTAGAGGCTCTTTTTCCCATAGAAGGGTTTCTAATGACATGCCATGCTGTTATGTTTACAAAATCATGTTAAAAAACATCTTTACATGACCATGTAGAAATGTTTTTAGCGTGCGTTACTATAAAAGTGTGTCTAGAGGCTCTTTTTCTCGTGGTATATGGACCCACTTTTGAGACTCCTTATTCTCGCCATTCAACACAGAGTACTCTCATAGCTACCACTTGCATCAATAAAATTGAGAACGTTGTTGTTTGCGGATGATGCAATGCTATTCATCAACCCAAAACCAAATCGTCAAGAACATCCTTGAGGCATTTGGTGGGCCATCTGGCCTACGTATCAACTTTGAAAAAAAAACAGCGCACTCAATCTGATGTGAAGATGTGGATCTTCCGCTTTTGTATTTCCTAGGATCATGTGGGAACTTTTCCTTCTCATTACCTTGGTCTCCAACTTCACATCCTCTCCTTACACCTTGGCTTGGACATGAAGTGTCACACAATTACATGTAAATGGACGCCGAATGACATTTACTCGACACGCTCGACATACTGCATCCAATTCAAAGGTGCTTATGGCAGACAAAAGCCCAGCTTGATCCAGAAAGTGCATGCAGAAAACAAATGCAAGGTATTCACATGGACATTTATACAATACAAGATCCTCACAACAAATAACTTAGCAGCTCGAGGTTGGCCACACAAAGTTTCTTGCATTTTATGCAATGGACCGCTGAGACCGGACACCACCTATGCTTGCCCTGCCCTTTTAATTTGCCGAATCAGTTTTTAGCCAGGTGCTAATTTGAGAGGGTCACAGCTTGGGACAGCTCGTATGTCTATTGGACTTTGCTACCATCGGTGTATGGTGGGAGAAGGTAGCCAAACAAATTCACAAAGACCAACGATGCAAATTTGATGGCACCGTGATTTATATCTTTTGGAATATTTGGAAGGAACAAAACCGTAGAGTCAGCTTCGAAAGCCAATTATAGTCGGGCACAACAAGTGACATTATGGGTGATGGAAGACATTGAGTAGCGTAGAAGAGCGTTTAGATTCCTACCCATGCATGTAGCCCGCATCTCTCCCTGGTGGTTTGTTTTGGCTCGGTTTCAGCTATGGTGTCTAGGCCACAGACTGGACTTGTGTCACTACAGGAAAACGCCTCTTTGCCGACTGCTTGCCCCGGTCGGCAAAGGCATAAACCCAGTCGGCAAAGGCTTTGCCGACCGCAAAGCCACGTGGCAGTCGGCAAAGAGCAGTCGGCAAAGCCTGGGTCGGCAAAGGCGGATTTGCCGACTGCCACGTGGCACACAGTCGGCAAAGCCTTTGCCAACTGCCACGCCAGCAGTCGGCATAGCCACGTGGCGCCGTCAGCCCTGACGGCAGGCTTTGCCGACTGCTGGTTCCTCGGCAGTCGGCAAAGAATTTTTTTTCAAAAATTGTTTGCCGACTGGCCGCCAGCTCGGCAGTCGGCAAAGAAAGAAAATATTTTTTTTTTGAAATGTTCTTTGCCGACTGCTTTCGGAGTTGCAGTCGGCAAAGGTTTGACCTCTTTGCCGACTGCCTCCCATTGCAGTCGGCAAAGACTCTGTCCTGGGGTTTTTTTGCCCAGCTTTGCCGACTGTAAACAGTCGGCAAAGCTGGAATTTTTTTTTGCTTTTGTTTTCTGTTTTCTCGCATCAAAACCCTGCAAAATCACAAATTATAATCCAATTTCACCAGAAGCACCGGTAGCACCATTTATATCACAATTTCATCACATTTGTCGCCAACATCACCACATATATCACAATAACGCACAACATCACATATATCTCACATATATGTCACAATAACAACCACACAAGTGCATTACAACCATCACATGAAGTCCAACACGCCGAACACCACAAGTCGACGTCCATCACACGAAGTTCAACATAACAAGTCTAGGTCCATAACGAAGAAAAGAAATACATGACAACAACTTCGACGATACGGTGGATACATGATAACAGAATTGACAAATACCTAGCTCGTCGCGCCGTCCCCGGTCTCGTCGTCCGCTCCGCCCCCAGAGCCCCCAGGGTTTGCCCACGGAAACCCCCTTGGACCAAACTGAGGCGCCTGCGCGTACTGCCACCCTCCGCGCACCGGCGGCCACGAGTACGTCGGAGGAGGGCCACGCGGAGGTGGATACGGTGGATAGGGTGCAGGTGGTGGATACGACATCATCTGATGGCCGGGACCTCCAGGAGACGGGTTCGAACCCGCCGACTGTACCTGCACAAGTTAAACGCCAAGTGATGTCATTAGTATCTACAGCATGGACGCACAAGTTAAAGCAAGAGTCAATATACTCACCGGGGTCCCTCCAGGAGCGACAGGAGCAGGCACAGGAAAAAACTCTGGAGGAGGAGGCGGTGGAGCGAACATTGGAAGAGGAGGCGGTATAGACGCCCCGGGCGTCTGCATGGACTGGAAGAAGCTGGCCATGTTCTGCATCTGAGTGTTGTAGTGCTGCTGCAGGCTTTGCTGGTAAGCCATCTGTTGCGCCATCATCTGCGCGTGCAACGTGGCGATCCTCTCCTCCATCTTGGCCTCCATCTGGGCCTGCAATATTACATCCGCAGTGTTGATTGTATGTACAGGTGCAAAACGAGTGAACGACGAACGAAACGGCACTTACCTGTGACGCTGACTGCCGCCGGGGCGCTATGGGGATGTCGCTGGAGCTCGTGGGCGTGGATCGAACCTGGGTCAGCGTAGGAACCTGGGACGGGTCGAGGGCGCTGTGGGCCATGTAGTAGCGGCCGTGCTGCTTCCCTGGTCCCAACCTCTGCAGGAGATCTGTGTCCAGGGGCTCGGCGGTGGGGTCGAACGTCTCCCCGTAGCGCTGGCGAGCCGCGACGGTGTACTCGGTGGCCTTCTCATAGGCGGTGGGGTTGGTGTACGCATCGGGCCCGTAAGTTTTGTCTTCTCGTGAAGGGGCTTCTGTGCCGACTCCATCATGTCGTAGAAGGCCTTCGCGGTTTCCTCCGGATCTTCCTCCACATCCATTCCTTCGCCAAACCATGCTTCGTGGAAGTCTGCCATCATGTCTGCCATCCCGACATCGCCATCATACTCCTCGAGGATGGGTCGCACCACCTCGTCCCTAATAGGATGGTATTCACCATGGTGGCGCCAACGGGTATAGTTTGGAACGAACCCGTGCTTGAACAGATCTCTCAACACCTGAGCCTTTACTTTCTTCTTCTTGTTCCTGCACTCGCTGCAGGGACACGGCATCCGAATCAACCCTTTAGCAGCTGGGCCAAATGCATGCTCCAGGAACTCAGTCGTCCCCCTGATCCATTCGTGGCTCTTACTTGCGAAGCCCGAGTACATCCACTCACGGTCACCCATGCTCTGTCATGCGGCAATGTTAACATGTGATAAAACCAGCAAGTGCATCTACAACGCGCTCCTACCATCTAATAGGTGAAGGATAGGTCCTAATCCCACCCGAGCATGCGCAGACGAGGTTAGCTTCCATGCTCCGCTCCTGTCCGAGATGGAATTTCGGCAGCACCTCCCCGCTGTTCTCCCGCTACACGTCCCGGCGGGGAGAGTGTGTATCCAGAGAACAACGGGGAGGTCCTGCCGAAACTCCGACTCGGACGGGAGCGGAACATGGGAGCTAACCTCGTCTGCGCATCCTCGGGCTGTCCAAATAACGTGGACAATCCGAAACGGATACGGTTATACATATGCGAAGAACGCATACTTCCAACCGTATCCGTTTCGGACGGGAGACGCCTAACTGGGTAACGCGACCTATGACTACATGTG
Organism: Miscanthus floridulus; assembly: GCF_019320115.1. Classification (NCBI taxonomy): domain Eukaryota; kingdom Viridiplantae; phylum Streptophyta; class Magnoliopsida; order Poales; family Poaceae; genus Miscanthus; species Miscanthus floridulus. Next base: position 31,971,746 of record NC_089593.1, on the reverse strand, counting down.
GCGGAAAGAGGGGTCATACCGCAGGTGCCGGTGAAGAAAGGCTAGCGGGGCAGTGCCGAGTCGTGCTCCTCCGGCTAGCCTCCAATGGGAGCCCTCCTGAAAAAGAAAAACAATTAGTGAGAACGAAAAATTTCGGCAGCACCTCCCCTGTACGGGAAGGTTACCAAACCTGCAAGAAAAGACGGCACGATGGCCGACAAACACATATACATGTCACGCACGATGGCCGACAACCACAAATGTATTTCCAATCCATGCAGAAGAATATAAGCAGGTATTAACAAAGTAAACTACTACTACTAGTAGTACTACTACCTCGTCGTCACGGACGGCGTCACCGGCGCGTGGAGCAGAGGCGCGCGCGAGGACGGCGAGGCGGGGATGGCGCGGCAAGGCGAGGACGGCGCGGCGAGGCGAGGACGGCGAGGCCGAGACGGCGCGGCGAGGAACGGCGACGCAGGGCCGACGGACGGCGAACGGCAGCTGCATGATGGCGGACGGCGGACCGCGGACCGGGAGCGGGGCAACGCCGATCGGGCGGGGCAGCGAACGGCGACCGGGGCGGGTCGTGGGTCGAGGCCGCGGCCGCTGTGTGCGGGGCCTGACGCCGGAGCTTGCACGCGGCGGCGCACTCTGAGCCGGGCCGGATCGGGGCGGGCAAGCGCCGGTGAGGGGCCTGGGCGGGGCGGCCGGCGCCGGGGAGGGGCCCAGCGTGGGGGGGCCACAGCGCGGGGGGGGGGAGACGCGCCGCCGTGGAGGGACCATCGCGGGGGGGGCGCCGCCGGGAAGGAAGCCGCCGCGCGGGGGAGGGCGCCGCGCCGCCGGGGAGGGGACCAGCGCGGTAGGGGGGGGGCGGACCAGCGCGGGGGATGGGGGGAGGGGGGGGGTGGGGGCGCCGCCGGGGAGGGCCGCGCCGCGCCGCCGGGGAAAGGGCGCCGCGGCCGGGGGAGGAGGAGGAGGGGATCCGCCGGCGCGGGAGAGAGGGAGGGGAGGGGCGCGGGGGAGGGGGAGGGCGCGGGGGGGGATGCGCCGGCGGCCGGCCGGGCGACGGCGTCGACGGCGGGGGCGGCCTGGGTGGCGGCGGCGGGCGGGATTTTAGGGAGGGGAGGGCGGGCCGAGCGGATAAGGCGACGTTTTTCTTTTTTTTTTTATTTTTTTCCCTTTGCCGACTGCCAGCATGTGACGCAGTCGGCAAAGGTCTATTATTTTTTTTTTCAAAAAATTATTTTTTTTAATTTTTTTTAAAAATACTTTGCCGACTGCTCTGCTCCCTGGCAGTCGGCAAAGGTTATTTTTGATTTTTTTCTTAGAAATTCTTTGCCGACTGCCATCCTCCCTGGCAGTCAGCAAAGGCTCTTTGCCAACTGCCACTGATGGCAGTCGGCAAAGAATTAATTTTTTTTTCGATTTTCGATCCCAGTTTTTTTGTGTTGCCTTGCTACAGTAAGTACATGATATATTCCAAGTTTGGGGTCATTTTGATTTATTTTGCTATATTCCATTGATTTTTTCTGTTTCTTTGATTTTTTCCGGCAGCTCCAGATTTGAACTGCAGGTACATGAAATAATGGAATCCGGCGATTCAGAAAATGATATTCATGATGTTTGGAGCATGTTGAGGCCGTGTGCGGGGCCTCGCGTGAAATTTCGACCGTGTTGGTGTCGGAACACGCCGAGCCACGCGCGTGAAAAGTGTTTTTAAATTTTATAAAATCGAAACGAAGTCCGAAAATGACGAAACTTGACGACGTGTCTTGTCATCGCACGAGGAGGCTGTGGTAAAAATTTGAGAAAGTTTCGAGCAAGTGGCGACGTCGGGTGGCTAAAACCTGGACATCTCCACACAGATGTCCAGGTTTTAGCCACCCGACGTCGCCACTTGCTCGAAACTTTCTCAAATTTTTACCACAGCCTCCTCGTGCGATGACAAGACACGTCGTCAAGTTTCGTCATTTTCGGACTCCGTTTCGATTTTATAAAATTTAAAAACACTTTTCACGCGCGTGGCTCGGCGTGTTCCGACACCAACACGGTCGAAATTTCACGCGAGGCCCCGCACACGGCCTCAACATGCTCCAAACATCATGAATATCATTTTCTGAATCGCCGGATTCCATTATTTCATGTACCTGCAGTTCAAATCTGGAGCTGCCGGAAAAAATCAAAGAAACAGAAAAAATCTACGGAATATAGCAAAATAAATCAAAATGATCCCAAACTTGAAATATATCATGTACTTACTGTATCAAGGCAACACAAAAAACTGGGATCGAAAATAAAAAAAAATAAAAATTCTTTGCCGACTGCCAGGGAGGATGGCAGTTGGCAAAGCCTGCGCCTTTGCCAACTGCTGACGGAGTGGCAGTCGGCAAAGGTGACGGCGTGGATGGCGTCAACCATGGCCTGCCTTTGCCGACTGCAATTCTTTGCCAACTGCCTGGCAGTCGGCAAATCCAGGCAGTCGGCAAATCCTGCTTTGCCGACTGCAGGAAATTCCAGTTGGCAAAGGGACCTCTTTGCCGAGTGTCGAAAAAAAACAGTTGGCAAAGAAAATTGCAGTCGGCAAAGAGCCAGTTTCCTGTAGTGTGTGGTCTGAAAACTCTCTTTCTAATCTTAATTGAAAGACTGCACCACTATTGAATTGGTGAATTTAGAATAGGTTTTATGTCCCAATAAAATTTACTCATATACAAACGAAAACTCTAGATGTTATACACACTAAAGAATTGTTTGAAGCAATTATCTAAAGAATTTTGATGAACATGCATTTTGAGGTATCATGGAAGTTGCTCATATTAGACTAATGCAATATCCCAAAAGCCAAAATGCCAAAACTACTCCGTCTAAAACTTGTTTCACAAATCTATAATTTTATTGGCATAGGTATAGCTGTATCGCAAACTACACTTCTAGAACCAATTTCACAAAAAATATAATTATTTCCTTATCAGTTCACTACCAGAGCACAGGTTTTTCCTGACGGCCAAAACTACACCATTCCCGCTTTCGAAATATTCTTACTGTGGAGTAAGTACAAAAACCAACAAACAAAGTTGTGTGCAGAATATAATACCATGTCAAACAAACTGTGCCCAAAACCGGAACCAAGAGAGAGCTGAGCCAATAAAAGCAACAATTAGCATTGTCGTAAACCCATTTAAGCAATCAGTACATATGTTTTTAACTTAACCTGATCACAGCCTCACAGGTGTTGTAGCATTTGATCATTATGTCTAATCGATATTAGGTTTAGTTCTCCATCAGTAGAGTAGCAAGGAGAATCACACACAACAATACACATCACAATAAGCTAGGTTATGGAACCCAAGAACAGCAAGAGGCAACAGCCAGCTTCCATGGGTCACAGTTCGCTTGAAAAGCTTCTCATGAATGCAGTTTAGAACTGATGAGGGTTATTGTTGGCAGCGTCAGAGCCAGGCGGCGCCAGTTGGTAGCCGAGGTTCAGCTCGGTGGCGAGCATCTGGGGTTGCTGTGCCGCCGCCGCCTCCAGCATCTGAAAGCTGCCAGGGAAGAAGCACTTCATGTCCAGCGTCGCGAAGGGACCGCCAGGGAAGAAGCATTTGGTATCCATCTCCAAGAATGGGTTCAGCTCCACGTTGGTGGCAGCTGCTGCTGCGACAGACCGGGCCACGGTCACCTGCTGCAGCTGTTGCTCTCCCTCCTCAATCTGACAAGACGATTGACAAAATGTTCAGCTACCATACACGCATGTGTAATTCTGAAGATTATTTATAGTCTTTTTCTTTACTTTCAAGGCTAGGTGGTTATATATGCAAGAAAAATAAAAGCTTTGGTTATAGTTTGTGACAGAGCATACCTTGGTTCTGAGGTTCATGTGGTCATTCTGAAGCTCAGTCTCCTGCAGACAAGATATGATGCAAACGAATGAATCCAAACAGGATTGGCTAAAATGAATGACATCTGAGGTTTATGTAGGTGACATTTATATGTTACCCTTTTGGCCATGTAATTGATCTCGGCAGCCAGCAGCTCGTTCTAAAACAAGAATTAATTCAGCAATCAGAGTCTGACAACAACTTAGCCACCACGAACTCACAATTTAATTTGACTAAAAAAAACTCACAATTACATCAGAACTTGAAGAATTATTGAAACAAAACCATCTTGGGAAGGAATTAATGGTCAGATTATGTACTATATGAAGAATTAAATATCACTTAGCTTGCGATTAGTTTGCTTGAAGATGGTTTGGCTAATGTTATACATTTCTTACCTTCCTGGACCTGATCTTAGAGATGCCTTTCTCAAGGCGGCTCTCCAGCTGCTTCAGCTCCTTGAGTGACAGGTTTCCCACAGAATCACCAACCAAGTGCCTTCACAAGGGAGAAAAATAATCAAAATACAAGTAGTACATACTTCCAGTCACTTATTACAATAATCCTCTTATCAGTAGCATAGAAAGTAAATACTGTGCAGACTACACAACTAAGGCTCGTGTACCTGTTAGTGTTTTGCAGCATCTGGATTTGGTGGCGCAGTTTTGCAGATTCTTGCTGGTAGAATTGCTTCAGCAGATAAAACAAAGAGTTGGAGGAAAGGATCGGATGGATCTCATAATTTTGTACATTGTCCAAGTCCAAATTAAGTAAATAGAATATTCAGTTCGATTCAGTAACCAGAGGGAGTCTAAAAACTACTTCAAGGTGTCTGACTATTTCACTTTTAGAAATTTCTTTTTCATTCTATCACATTTCACTGTTGTTCTGACAAAACCCGGTAGTCTCAGCATGATCATCAAAAAATATAGATTTAGTAAATAGATTACGACATGCTGCACATATGTTTAATCTACTCAATGCACTATATAGCATGCACTACATACAGACTAGTACTATCGTCAAAGTTTACTTTCAGAAGAATCTTATGCAAACTCTCAATCTATACCTATATGGTTGGCTTCAGTGCGTGTATGGAGAAAAATTGTAAATTATAAAATGACCACCATATTTTACTGTAAGAACACAGTAAGGTATATATGGCTGGCATGAGTTGGTATTATTACCTGGGCATTGTGCTCTAAGAGCGGGGGCCCAGAGGAAGAGCCAACGGTGTGTGCCTTCTTGTACCTCTCAATCGTAGCCTTCACACTGCAGCAAGCCAGATCAATCAATGGAATAAATTAAGCTAAAGGCATGGAGATGCATGGTGTCAGTATACTGAAGTGACAATGCAGTCCATCTGTGTTCTTGCACACTGATAAATAACAAGGCATATACTCACTCCGTCCCTAAATGTTCGTCGTTTTCGTTTCCCGAGAAACAACTTTGACTAAATATATATTAAAAAATATTAATATTTATGATACATAATTAGTATCATTGGATAGATATTTGAATCTAGTTTTTTAATAAATTTATTTAGAGATAGAAATGTTGCACGTATTTTTTATAAACCGAGTCAAAGTTATCGGCATATATATGTAAATCGTGGCGACTAATATTTTGGGACGGAGGGAGTATATATAGATGTTCACAAGACAAAGACCACAGCAGTAACACGAAACAGGTGAAAGCCATTAACTGTGAAGTGAAATTTACATTGTATATGAAACGTGTACCCAGTCAATGCATGTGAGCAAGGGTCCCGTTGCAAAGCTGTGCAAAGAATAAAATGCAGCTGTGATATCATCATTGCTTCTGCTGTTGAAAAGCTTGCTTGGCTGCAGAATGAAGCACAGGAGAGGAATGGAGCATCGTGTGCATTTGTTGTTGATTGACACTTTGCATAAGAGAAGGGAGAGCAAGCACCGCGAATATGGGAGGAGGGTGAGTTTGTAAGACGGTGCAGGTTTGCAGACGAGGCGAGGCATACGTTCTGTAGCAGGATACGTGAGACCGAGGAGCATGTAAAGGCATTTGACAGGGCAGATGACGTGAGGACCAACTTTTTTCATCTAGCACTACGCAAATGCATTCTTATCAATTGGATTGAACCTAATAATGTGTGATAAATGAGAGATATATTAAACTAGAGAGCATGGATGCTTTAGCTCTGAAAATGCAAATAACATATTTTTAGATCATGAAAATTAAATATCTGGTTTTATACTCTAGGAAGAGGAATGAGGCCAACTTATTAATTAAAAAACACATTGAAACAAAGAGAGAGTTTACAAAACAAATCTGACTAAAAACACAAATCTGACTCACAATTCAGTTCTAAAACTAAAATCTAAATAACATGCATTTGAATAGTAAACAATGCATGAAGGGAACATTAGTTTGCACAGTTCCAATTGATGCGTGCATACGCGGTCAATCAAGTCCTTGTGTGTATGCACAAACAAGATATAACAGGACAAAATACAATTACCAATTTGATAAAAAGTGGTGGGTTAACAACAAGATAAACCATTATATCATATTTTGATCTATTGATGGGAACTCAAAAGAAGTGGCACAAGTATAACAATCAACTTTATATTAGCTAACGTACAGATGAAACATCCAGTAAGATTATATAAACATGTGCTAGTTTTCTTGGTGACTTTGCATTTTAATAAAATGGTTCTGTCAGTATATTACTATATGATGAACGATGTGCCCTTCCAGTTGATCACATAACTTTGAAGAAATAATTCCTAAATATAGATAATTTGATCACTGATCACATAAGACAAATTTGACACATGTATGAATGAACCAAAACAAAAGAACCTAAATTTGTATATCTTATATTCATGAACTACCAATAACTAAATCCTCCCACAAGTGCCACTGCACTACCAATGAATCAGATTAGATTTTTCTGCTGATTACTCATCTAAAGTCGCCACGAGGCAACAGCAAGTCGATAACTTGAGCATGCAATGATGCAATGACCCGCTAAAAAAGAATCAAGCATTGATTCACCAGGCTGCCGAGATGCAAGATTCGCAGTGCACCTCACGCACCTGTTGTTGGCGTACTCGTAGAGGCGGCCGCGGTTAGAGAAGACGATGAGCGCCACATCGGCGTCGCACAGGACGGAGAGCTCGTACGCCTTCTTGAGGAGCCCGTTGCGGCGCTTGCAGAAGGTGACCTGCCGGCTCGTGTTGTTCTCGATCCTCTTGATCTCAATCCTTCCCCTCCCCATGCTGGAGATCGCAGCTGAAAGGGCAGCCGCGGCAAGTTTTTTCTCATGAGAGCAAGAGAATTCAAGGGACCGACGAGCTAGCAGCTTGATAGATCTCCCCACAGTAGTACACTGGCAAACAATTTCACGTACGGGGTGCAAAGGGAAAAGGAGAACACGGATCGATTCAAGAATTAATCTGCCTGAGGCGACAGAAATGACAGAAGAGAATACACGCAAAGATGACAAATTATTTTCAATGATTTGACAGACGACGAACTCACGACTGGACAGATCGATGCCTGGCAGACTCGATCAGTTAAGTTTCTCTCGGCCCGGAAAAGAACACAGATGCTGGGCAAGCTAAGACGATCATGTAAACGAAACCAGCCACAAGAACACAAGATCTACGAGTTCGTTTGTTCGGTTTGGCGCGAAATATAGACGGGGAAAAGAAGCCAAAAAAAAAAAAAAACAAACAAACCAGCAATGAGATAGACAATAATAAGGAACTGCTTCTTTTTTCCCTGAAGAGAAAGCTCATCTTCTTCCAGCTTCTTCAACTGGAAGAACTCGTGGATCGCTCAGAAGAAGATAAAGGATCAGATGCGAAAAGAAGCAACAAAATCTAGCAAACAAACTTTAGACAGTTCTAGGTAGGCAAGAATATAATCAGGGCAAGTTGAATTATCATCACAAAAGCAAGAAGCAGCTGGGAGCTGGATATATATGTGTGCTGCAAATGCATATATAGCGTCTTGCCTTTTTCTTTTTCTCCCCCATGTATAAAAGATCAATGATCTAGTCATCGAGCTGCTACTAGGAGGGAGAAATCTCTCATCAGAAGCAAAAAGTTGAAACCTTCCAAAGCTTAGTAACGCAGGGAAAGACAGCATAGATGCATACATATAGAAAGCAGGAAAAACGGAAATCAAGTGTAAACAAAGAAGCATCATCCAAGTAGTCAGCAGAAGCCGGCATGGTTTTCCTTCCAAGAACTCGAAGCACAGAAAAGGGGAATTCTTTCCTCAAAGGGAGAAAGTACAAACGATGAGATCGATCTCGATCAGCTAGCAGAAACTAGATGCCGGATCACAAGATGTATCACAGAACTGATGCAGAAAGAAATACGGCTGAAATTTTTTAGCATGTAAAGAGATAACCTAGATGGAAATTAAAGCGATACTACTCTACCTTGTTCCTCTCTGCTAGTTTCTTGGACTTGCAAGCAAGCTAGGAAAGGGAGCTCTACTCCTACTTTGGTTCCTCCGATCCCTCCCTTCTGCGTCCAGCGTGAGGGGGTAAAGTGGTTTAATAGCAGGCCGGCCAGGCCAGGCAATGCGCGCAACGGAAAGAAAGGGTGGGATCGGAGTGGGATGGGATCAGAAGCAAAGCTGCAGCAGGAGAGAAAAAGAGGAGAGAGGAGCGAGAGAGATGGCACAGCAGGGGCAAAAGGCCACTACCACTGATGACCAGCGCCTGCTATCTTGCTTAACCATATATAGCCATTTAGACATCTCTACATATATTCTTAAAGCGTTTTTGTTTATGGCCTCTCCTTTTTTTCTATCCGTGTGTTTTGTGTCTCCAAGAACTGGTACCGTGCAGTTCGATCAGTATATATAAACTGAATATAAGAAACCCGTTCTGTTCCGGCCGTTGTATATATTTAGTGCAGCAAAATCCAGCTTAATTTGCTGTACCATTTTCAACTTGCCAAAATTTGTGGTTTATTTGCGTTTTGGTCATGCCATGCATGGTGATTCCAGTGTTGGTACTGCTAGCCTTGATAAGGACTACTTGTAACAAATGTGCATGTGAAGCAAGCTTAGATGGATGGATGCTTGTTATTCCCGTTGTTATCACATGTAGTACACGCTGTTACATATATAAACATGCATGTTTTCAGCATATAGATAGAGGCAACAATTATAATTAGCTAACTAACAGTGGTACGGTATATGGTCAAATTTAATAATATATGATGATGGGACTAGCCGTGTTTAACAGGCATATTTAGAGTTTCCTTATTGGTGTTGCTGCATTATGCATGAAACATACGTACACAGAAAACTACACACCCTGTACTACTAGTACCCTTTTTTTTGTATCCTTTGGCATGTGTGTGTATGTATGCACAATTGCACATATGAGAAGCCATGATGATGAGTTTTATTCTGTTACATGTATCCGTGATATGTGTGCTATGCCATGTATGTGTGGTAGTCTTCCAAGTCCCAATTGCCTGCCATTTCACATGCATGCATGAAAAGCACTGGTACAGCAGCAGAGCCGCAGCCAGCGCCTCTCATCTTATGAGGATGAGCTGCAAAATAAAACATGGAGAGTTCTTGTGCAAGGTAGCAGTCACATGCATGCAAATCCTCTTGCTACTCATTACGATACTACTCTCTCAGATGCAGTTCTTGCATGCAACATCTAGCTTCTTGTTGGTTCTCTATCCTACCCCCTCCCTCCCTCTGATGCACATATTTGACTGCCCCTGCTTGCTGCTCTTGTGCTAATGCTGGTGGGGCAGGATGGAGCCATGGAGGAGAACATTTCCACCCATGCTCATTATGCTTCAAGCATTCAGATTGGGCGCTGTGGTGGTTAAAAGCTACTTTGGTTGGAAATTATAGTTTTTACTTTGGTTGTGTCAAAAGTCAAACTCCTCCAACTTTGACTAAGTTTGTATAAAAAATGTACATCATCATCTACAATATCAAACTAGTTTCAGTAACTAAACCGCCGTGAAATATGTTTTGATATTGCATTTGTTTGAATTTATACATATTAACACGTCTTTTTTTTTTCTAAAAACTTGGTCAAAGTTATATAAGTTTGACTTAGGACAAAGTTTAAGTCTACTATAATTTGGAATGGAGAGCAGTAGCTTGGAGTTTAACTTGACCTCTAGAACACTCTTTTGATGCATGCATCCCGCTTAGAACAAAATAAATCAGTTTCTAGAATCATCATAAGTCAAACTATCTCGAGTTTGAGCAGCTTGCTCGATCTTTTCTATAAATTTGGCCAAACTTAAAATAATTTGACTTTGGACAACTCTAGAAATTGCTTTGTTTTGGGGAGAAAGGAGTAAATTAAAAGGTAGTTGTGTTAATTTCTTGTTTCAAACATCACCCATATGTCCTAATTATAATTCCACTTGCCTGGAGCATTTTTTATGCATGATTTATTTTGATTTGATTGGACAAAAGTGATGATGTTTATAGTAGGGAGGGGAAGTGTTTATATTGAAGAAAGGAATAAACTAGTTCTGTGGACCGTATTTGCATTGCTTGGTAGGGTACGGTACTGCATTATTCTAGTGTTGTGTTTCTATAGCTACAAATTAGTTTGAAGATTAAAACACGTACTTGCGCGTTAAGCAATGTATAGCAGCACACGCTTAGGCATATACCGCACATATTTCCATTAGCATTAGGGACAGAGGAAGGTCACATAGTACTACTACTGTCACTTGTTGATGGATCAGGGTGGAGGACAGAGAGAGAGGACTGGAAGATATCAAAGATTTTTAGTTTTTGTGATGATAAGCTAAAAGGTGGAGAGAGAGAGAGAGAGAGAGAGAGAGAGAGAGAGAGAGAGAGAGAGAGAGAGAGAGAGAGAGGTACAACAGTATGGGCCAGCAGGCAGGCACTGGGCCAATGGAGAGCGATGAATGGGCGGTCGATGTCGAGTTGCCGAGTCTGGGAGGGCAGCACCTGATCCCGCGCCACAGGCCTTCCCGAACCAGACACCCACTTCGGTGCTACGCATCCACTCGCTTTCTTCGCCGTTGTGTGCAGCCAGCTGCTAGCTGCAATCAACCACCACTACGCCTCTGCATCTGCCTCTCCTCGGCCTAGCTGCCTGCCTACCTGCCTGCGCTGGTGCTGGATGACATGGCCTGCGTGCCCGGCTGCCCATCACCAGTACTACCTCGTCTGCCATGCACTTTGATGGCCGGATCATGGACGACCGGATGGGGCTGGCTCATCGATCTCATGCACTGCAGCTCCTTCCTAGCTAGCTGCTGGCTGCTGGCTGCTGCAACGTCGTACGCATCAGCTAGCTCTAGCATCACTCACGCACCTAGCAGCTAGACCACACGATACCACTGTTGATGATAATATATATTTGATAGTGATGAGCCGCTGCTTAATTCTACATCTTCCTTCCATCAGAGACCATGTGGAAGCAGCTGCTGCTTGCCGTGTTTATGTTAGGATGCAGAGCAATACAAATTAATACATATATATACAAATCAGAGATGCACATTATTGAGGCCAGGTTGGCGACAGCGGTATTTTTAGGGAATACATATGTTTTCTGTAACAAAACGAATATGTATTGCATATACTAAAATGTTTAGTTCTACTGGTGCTTTTAGTTCTTGCTGTTTTGGAGAAAATTGTTCTTAAAATACTCTAGGTAGAATCTTAGCTCCCCCATTCATTGGGGCCGTATTATCTAGCAAGTCCCATGTGCCGTGTTATCAGTGGGAGGCTCGGAGACCTCACGATACACTACGTGAAAAACAGTTTGTAGCAACGGGATAAATTTTTTTGTAGGGGTGGCTGGTGATGGAGCCGCCCCTACAGTGGCGTGCTCGGGAGCCCAGACACCAGCCGTCCCTACAAATGGAACAGCAGGGGCGGCTGGTGATATGAGCCGCCCCTACAAATAGGTCTGATTTGTAGGGGCGGCTCATTCACCAGCCACCCCCGGCGTTGCTATTTGTAGAGGTGGCTGGTGATTGAGCCGCCCCTACAAATTCCCGCGTATAAATACCTCCGATTTGTATGGGCGGCTCAATCACCAGCCGCCCCTACAAATAACCCACATATAAAGCAAACTGCATCACCTTCTTCCTCCTCGGGTCACTTAATCCAACCCGTGAAAGAAAGGTGGGAAGGCCTTGGGCACCTCCCAAAAATTGCTCTACTATGGGGGGAGGTTTTGGTCTTAAATCCTTTAGTGGAGAGGCTGTAGAAGGTAAGAAAATGCTATTCCATATTTTTTTTGAAGTTTTAATGGTTGGTTAGTGTGTAATTAGAGTTTTATTTTTCTCTCTCTTCTATGGTGCTTGAGCTACTTATGAAGCAAATTAGACCTAAGTTTTGAATGTACTAGGGTAAATTAGGGAGAGGAACAAGATCATACCCTTATTTGGTCCATATTTTCTTGATTTTAGTGAACAATTAGTTAGTTTTATGGATGTTTCATGTGCATGCAGATCTAGATCTAGGGTTTGGTTTTTTTATTAATTTTGTTTTTATAAATTTATGTTTGATGAAATTGGACTAGGGTTTGTATGAAAGATATTGGGTAAAATATAATTGTTGCTAATTATTGTCTTTAAAATTATTTATTATAATCAACAAATATGTATTTTAATTATTTATGGATAAATAGGCCATTAATTAATTTTCCTCTACCTAATTAATTTTCCTCTACTATGGTATGTTTGTATGCTTCATGTAATTATATTTAATTTATATTCATATATATCTGAAGTATATACAATTATTCTCAAGTAATTATTAATTTGATTCATTTATATATATATATCTGAATAAGTTGTCCTTTAATGTTTGTTTTGTTGTTGTTGTAAAAGATAGAGTACAAGAACTCTTGGATGTATGGTTCGTTAAGGTTCAAGGCAGATTTCTGTGAAGAGGTGGATAAATTTATTGAAGCCACAAAGAAGCATGCAACGACATAATACAATTATTTGTCCCTGTAAAGATTGCAAGAACCGTATGGCATGGATAGATATGACTATCATCAGATCACATTTGATTATGCGAGGATTTGTTGAGGACTACACAGTGTGGATTCATCATGGTGAAACGGTTATTGTTAACGACGAGGATGAGGAGGAATACGACGATGAAACGATAGAATCCCTATCCCAATATTCAACAGAGCTTGATGCACGAATGGATTTCGAGTTTGGCAATGAATAAGGTGGTGATACTGGTGATTGGGATGGTAACGACGAAGGTGGTGCCAATAATGATGGTGGAGCACGTGTCGGGGATGAAGATGATTTGGAGGACATGATTCGATCCCTTGGACCAGAGATTTTACTAAATAACCCGAAAGGTCTAGAAAATTTGGAAAGGATGACAAAAGCATCAAATAAGATTGTGTATGGTGTTGAAAAGGACTCTCTGACATATTGGACATTGCTACGTTTTGTGCTTGAGCTACTCATCCTGAAGGCTAAGTATGGCTGATCAGACTATAGTTTCAATGATCTATTGCATCTTCTGTCATGGGTGCTACCACAACCAAACTTAGTTTCCACCAACACATACCAAGCAAAGAAGGTCATAAGTCCATTGACAATGGGGGTTGAAAAAATCCATGCATGCCACAACCACTGCATACTTTTTCGTGGTGAAACGTTCAAGTTACTGGATAAATATCCCCGGTGTGGGGCTAGCCGGTACAAGAACAATGACCTTTACGGTGGGGACGAAGCCTCCATGGGAAAAAAGAGGAATAGGAAGGGTACAAAAAAGGTGGTACAAGAATCTCAGCCCCTAGAGGCGTGTGAGACTATATATTTATGTATGTGTATAAGACTACATATTTTTGTATGTGTGTGAGACTACATTTATGTATGTCTGTGAGACTACCCTTTGCAACATCTAGATGAATCTATTTGAACATCAACTCTATTACTATTAAAACTTTATGAAATCACTTAACACTTTATGAAATGAAGAAATGACCAAAATAAAAGTAGGAGATCTTGACGAGTTATACAACTTTTATATTCATCACCTTTACAGCTGAAATCATTTAGTGTTTGAAAATCAGGTTTGAAGCTGTCATTTTCTGAAATTCAAAATTTGAATTGTTCAAAATTAGTAACAAAGATAGATGACTAGACTAAAATGAAAGAGCATGATTTTAAAAAATTTTAGGAAAAAAAACCCGTCACATTTGGAGTTAGTATGAGGGAGAAAAACTAGTTACAAGTTTTAGCCACAGATTAAAAAGAGAAATCACACTTGTTCATCATTGATCATCATGAACAGTTGTGATTTTTCTTTTTAATCTCTGAGTAAAATTTGTAACTAGTCTTTCTCCCTCATACTAACTCTAAATATGATGATTTTTTTCCTAAAATTTTCTAAAATCATGCCCTATCAAGTTAGTGTGTTGATTTGGTTATTTTTTTTTCATTTGACAAAGTTTGAGCACTTCAAATTTTCAAATTTAAAAAAATGATAAGTTCGAACGAGATTTTCAACCATTAAATAATTTCAGCTGAAAAAGTGATGAATACCAAAGTTGTATAACTCATCAAGATCTATAACTTTTATTTTGATCATTTCTTCATCTGATAAAGTGATAGTAAACATTGTTCACAAATCAACATGTTTCTCGTATAGTTCATAAAACTATGAGTCATATATGAATTCGTGAACAATGTTTACTAATGCTTTGTCACATGAAGAAGTGACCAAAATAAAAGTTGTAGATAGTGATGAGTTCAACAACTTTTATATTCACGACTTTTATTGTTGAAATCATTTAAGGTTTCAAAATCTTGTTTGAAGTGGCCATTTATTGAAATTCAAAATTTCAACTGTTCAAATTTGGTCAAATGAAAATATGATCAAAATAAAAGTTGTAGATCTTGATGAGTTCTACAACTTTGGTATTCATGAGTTTTTCATCTGAAATCATTTACTCTTTCAAAATATTGTTTCAAGTAGAAATTGTTTGAATTTGAAATTTTGAATCGTTCAAACAAAGTCACATGACAAGATGACCAAAATAAAAGTTGTACATGCACACATGCTTTCACCTGTGAGCAATGGAGATGAATCTCATTCGCACATGGTGCTTGTAAGTCCTTGTCCTCCCCATATAATATGAATGTAATCTTTGAATTTTGTTGTAACTAACCCACGCCATGATTTGTAGAATGCAAGTGTACATTGTCAAACAAATGCCAAGTGTGAAAGTCAGGTATCAAGACCCTCAAGTTATAGCCCAAACAAATTTTAATTATCCTAAACAGTGAAAACTAGATGCCAAAGAGCTAGCTGCTGCAAAGACTCTTCGGGAGAAAGAGCACATCCGTACGGCGAAACTAAGGGAAGAGTCCCTTAAGGTTGCGACATACATTGCCCTGACTTTCAAAATTCTCCAACAACACTCTACTATATGGCTACCATACAACTTCAAGTAAATTCAACTCTATACTTAAAGCTTTGTTCAATATATTTTATTCGATACAAAAGAGCTTATCTAGTTCTATGATTAAATTCATGCAGCAACCACTGGATTTGTATAGCCATCGATGTCGGGAGGAGCATGGCATGGGTCTTTGATTCAATAGATAGGGACCCATTGACATACAAAGACTTCATATCGATTCTCAAGACGTATACATATCGACAATCCTCATTAGCTTATATGTTTGTATACATACTTGTAACGTTCACTTTTGGATACTAACAAGTTGTATTTGCTAAAATAATTCGAACAGGGCATTTAGGTTCTATGTCACTAAACATCACGGAAGGCATGATCCAGTAAGGAAGGAAAAGCTGGCTATAAAAACACTATGTGCAGTAAGTGTAACTTACTTCTTCAGTACTCCATTACATAGTTATCAAAAGCATTACTTAATATTTTCATATGCAAAACACACAGTGCCCCAAGCAAAAGCCTGGGAGTGTACATTGTGGATACTATATATGTTCTATGATGAGTAACACCAGTGCCTACAGGAGACACCCCTTAAGGATAAGTTTGAACCTCTTCACCCGTAGTATAAAAACTTCGTACATGGTATGAAATACTAAACCGAAACTTGTTCTCTTGTAGTGGAAAGAAGAGAAAGGAATGAAAAGAGACCCATACAAGGATGACCAACTCTTAGAGCTCGTTGGTGACCTTTGCAACTTCATATTGGACCAGATTGTACACGTCAAAGGCGCCTACCATGACCAAGAGTCTGACTTAGGTAGAAATCCTCAGTACCAACACCTTCGTGAGACTGAAAGGCTAGCTCTAGGACGTTGATAACAATGTGTATAAAATTTGTATATTTAATGATGGATTGTATATATTCTTCTGAATTGGACTTATAATTGTAGTTTATATAATACTCTTGTTCAGAACGCTGGTCGCGGGGCGTTCGACAACGTGAACGCGGTTCGGAACGTTGGTCGTGGGGCATTCGGCAACGCGAACGCGGTTCGGAACGATGGTCGCGGGGCGTTCCGCAACGCGAACGTGGTTTGGAACGTTGGTCGTGGGGCATTCGGCAACGCGAACATTGGATGGAATACGCGGAAACAAACAGTGTTCTGGTCGAATTTGAATTGTAAATTTGAATTTTTTTGCGGGAAAACGTACTGTAGGGGCGGTTCTAGATTGAACCGCCCCTACAAACAGGTATTATAGAGGCGGCTAGTACTACAGCCGCCCCTACAAATTGATTTGTAGGGGCGGCTGGTAATACGAGTCGTCCCTACAAATCTATTTGTAGGGGCGGCCTAGGAACCGCCCCTACAAATGCATGATTTGTAGAGACGGTTCGGTAGGGGCGGCTGAGCCAACTACCCCTACAAAGGGTTATGAGCCACCCCTAAAAAACATTTCTATAGTAGTGATACAAACATATATAGTTGAATGATGAATATGCTTACACCACACCAAAATGGAAATATTTTTTTTAATAAAGACAGGAGTACTGACGCTTAATTAAGATGAAAGAATATATGTATAAGAAGGTTAGCTAGACAAGATGCCACACAGGGCACCCGAGGGGCTAACCAACCCATGCAACGCATGGCTAAATACAAACACGACATAGTGTCATGGGTTATCTTTGCTGAGCATGGAAGCAAAACTGCTAGCAGCTTTGACATCCCATGGCAGGCCACCCATGAGTCACCCACCAACGGGCCTATAGCAAACGGCCACAACTGTCATTGTTGCTAAGCTCAAACCCCCCTAGGAGCATCTTCAACTTCCAATCATGAACCCACGCCTCACCCCTAGCGGTTGTAGACCCCCACCAGAGCCCCAGCCTATGATGAGGGAGCGGGGAGGGGGGACAAGCCGCGTGTCATCATTGCCGAGCCACGTCCCTGACATAGCAGCTCTGACTTCACATTACAATATCCGCCCCTATGCATCAACCAGGAGCAGAGAAGCAAAGTGCAGCCGCCGATGGAGGCATCGAAGTCATGATGATAATCCAAATGCGACGCCTTTAGGAAGGGAATGACACCAATGGCACCATCATCGCACGTCTAAAGTGGATCGGGTTTTCACCCTTGCATGACAATGCTAGAGGGGAAACATGACACCCCTGATAGGGAAAGTGACTCCCATCAACGTCGCTGCCGCCAAGGCTTTCGCCCAAGGAGCCCTCTAGTAAGAATGTTGGGCCAAGAAGTCAGACCCCTTGCTACCAGCACCGCCATCGCTGCTGTCTTGCCGCCCCGAAGAAGCCCCTTCAGAGGGGCATCCATGCGCTAGCTGCACGTAGTAGTAGCATAGCGGCGTCGGCCACCACCCCCTCCGACCAGGCCACACAAAGAGCCAGGCTTGACTCCGCCACTTGCGTAACACCGCCACACATGGAGGCCGTCAATAACCACCGTCATTGGCTCTGGCATCTGCTATTGTCGCTACCAACTTCTACTGCAAGCAGCTAGGAGACACATGTCGCCACTACCACGAGCGCTGGCTCCTGCCCTAGGGTGCCGGATCTAGATGCTAGGCCATGAACCTAGCACCCCATGCTGATGCCGACGCCTCTGTCATGACCACCACCACAAGTGAAAGCCCTAGATTGGTTTTGGTTAATTGATGAAACCTATTTGGACTAACCCTATACTCTAAGTGTGGATTTGAGATAGGTTGGTCCCACCCAAGTGAAGAAGCTCGGTGGAACTCATGGATGGAGATGGCCACATGAAATGAAGTCCATGGTGGTGGTGTGGACATGTGATGGTGATTAAGCTCCAGGATTTAGAAAAGAAGAAAGAGAAAAACGAAATGGGCTCAAGGCAAAGGTGATATCCATAGGGCCATTTTGTTTTCGGTGATCAAGACACTATAGAGAGTGTGATCACATTTAGGATAGATGGTCGTACTATTAAGAGAGGAGCTCTTATCGGACAACTCGATCATCTAGTGCCACTAGGTGTTGGAAAACTTGCATATGCATTTTAGGCCTAGTTCACAATCAGTGAGAAAGTGATTAACCTTTGAAAAATGAATATGAAAATGCTAACACACTTGCACAAGATGGTGAAACACTTGGAGTGTTAGCACATTTGTAAAGGTGGTGAAAAAGGTGAAGAAAAGGAGGCATAACTAGGCTCGGGGTGCTGCCGTGAGGGCACCACCATGCCCTGTTCGGTGTACCACCAACCTTGTGGTGGTGATCGGCTGGAGGAGGCCAAGAGGGAGGTGCTGGGTTGGCACCGCCACCCTGTCTGGTGGCACCGCCACCCCTAGGGCGGTGCCCACCAAGACTCAGCAGTGAATAGCAGCGTGGGCGCGGTCAGCGACGCGTCCGGTGTACACCACCTCGGCGAGGGCGGTGCACCACCTGCTCACCGCCACTGGTGGGGTGGTGCCACACTGCTTTTATGTAGAGACTAGGGAAATGGGGTTGGTCACCGCCGCAGGTGTCACCACCCCTAGGGTGGTGCACCGCCGTTTTTATCCAAAGACTGGTATTTTCGGGGGACTGGCCGGGTGGTCACTGCCACCCTGTCCGGTGCCCCAACGGCTAGCGTTGGAGGGGCACCGCCACCCCATGTTCGGTGCCACACCGGCATGTTTGGTGCCCTCATAGAAAGTGGCTCCAAGGGGTAACGACTCTATTTGCTTGTGGGCTTATAAATAGAGGTGGTGGCCAGCCTTGGCCACTCTCTTGACACTTCCCACACCTGCATACACCCTTTGGGAGCTGAGCACACCACTCCACTCACTTGCACACTTGATTTCATCATCTTGAGTGATATTGGAGAGCCTCTAGTGCACTGCTTAGTGTTCTAGCATCTTGTGGCACTAGTTGGGCAATTTGGGCCGGTGGAGAACTTGCTACTTTTGGTGTTTGCCGACACCTAGATGGCCCAGTGATTGGTGGATTGTCGAGAGGAGGAAGGTGATTGCCTTCGGCTCCGATCATTGTGATTGTGAGGGGTTCTTGTGCCTTCCCCGATGGAACACCAAAGGCAACTCTAGTGGATTGCGCGTGGCTTGTGGATCCTCATCTTGTGTTGGTTGTGCGGCACCCGGTTGTGGGTTAGGCATGTGATGCCTATTAGCGTGTGAACCTCCAAGTGAGAGAATCGCCACAACGGGGACTAGCTTGCCGGCAAGCAAGTGAACATCGGAGGAAAAATTTATTGTGTCATCATTGTCTCCTTGGTATTCTTTGGTATTCACTGATTGATCACTTGCCACCGTGGTATATCACTACTACCACTCTCTTGCATTACTTTGTGTATTTACCTTGTGTAGTGCTTGTGGTAGTTGTAGCTAGTGTAGCTCTTTAGTTGTAGTTCTCTAGCTAGTTTGATCACCTAGTTGTAAATTAGTGACAACTCTTGTGTGATTGTTGGTATTTCTTATGGTCATGTAGAATATTCCGCAAGCGTACAGAATACTATTGTAGCATTTCACCCAGGAGTATTCTAGGGTATCGTATTTATCCACAGGGAAGCAATGGTTTAGTTAACCATCATATATCTACTAACTAGTATACCAAGTAGACTAAAGTGGGGGTAAGTGATATACGATAAGAGTTATGGATAATGACACACACAAGAGAATTCCATAGTAAGATAGCGGAGCAGACAAGCTAAGTTGAGAGGACAACGGGTGAGTACAAGGTTCCTACACACTTCTCTATCATTATGCTTCCATTCTAGAACAGACTAGGGGAGTAACTAAGCAATGGGTAAAATATAGCGACCACACACAATAACACTTTAGGACATTAGAACACTAGCCACAGACAGGGATGAGAAAGGGGCTAGGAAGCTCTGACTATGGTCCTAAAAACATCAACCCAAACATGGTGGACTACATCAGCCATTAGGGCTATCACCACCTGGGGCTACCACAACTATCCGTGGGGTTGGGTGCAAACTCAGGTAACCTATAGTCTAAACACCATGTCTATTGTATAGATTACTACTCTGGTCACATACTATAACTAGAGCACTCAATGCGAGCAGAGATCCCATGCTAAGGTGTGATACAACTATACTAACCATACTTTGCTAAACAACTAAGGCATGAACTAGATAACATGAAAGGCATACAAGTAAATAGAGAAGATAAATAAATATATTAAAGCATGAATCTTACAAAGGAAAGATACAAAGGCATACCAGACCTTAGAAGACTCCTCCAAAACTCGAGCATAGCTCAACTCTCCCTAACTCCCACTTACTATTCTAATTCTACATCTTGAAAGTAGAGAGAGCTTCTCTTATGGTGTGTGTTACAATTGAGGGGTGAGGGTCCTATTTATAGTGGAGAGGTGGAGTAGGGGCTACTCTAGTGCCACATCAGTGATCCACATCATGTTCCTTGGTCACCATTGGATGAAACCGACCTTGATCAAGGGTTAGGATGCTCCACGTGCCCACAACCGACTTAGTAAGGTCGGTAAGTAACCCCCAGCGGTGGATCTGCTAGGGGAGCTAGGGGGGCTCAAGCCCCCCCTACCGTGGCTAAGCCTGTGGAGCCCCCCTCAGCCCCTCCTAATTTTTTTTGCCATTGGAGGATGGAAAGGAGGAGCTTGAGCGTTGAGTTGAGGTTGAAGACGATGCTGGAGCATTGAGCTGAGCTTGATGCCTTTATCCCCATGTGAACTTAAGCCCCCCTAGATTTTCATCCTAGATCTGCCACTGGTAACCCCCATAGCAAGATGGGCTCTTCTGGAAGGTTTTCCACGTTGGGCGACGCCTAGGGGCATCGGGCGATGGCCCTTGGGCCTCCAAATGTGCAAACCGACATTCCCTTGGGTCCTATGATGTGTAAAGAGTCCTTGAACCAAGTTTGACAAGGTTTGAGCTCAGTTTGGGGTCGCCCAACACCTGTCCACGTCGCCCGATGCCCTCTGTCTCCTGTTTCAGCCCGGCCCGTTTCACGGTCTTTCAGAAAGCGTAACTTTCTTGTCCGGACTCAGAATTGGGTGAACCAAAACTCGATTTCGTGTATCTCGACGAGCTCTTCGACATGGTGTAGTCAAAATCAGCACATGATGAAGTGTTTTACATGTATACTGCTACCTTGTTCCTACACTCGCACAGCCATCACAACTTGTGGAAATGGTTCGAAATATGCCCTATGACTACGGTTTATGCCATTTATATCACCAATTTAGGTATAGTTGATGGTCTGAAATGAGGTGTTAATGACCATAAATAGTGATATACTAGAGATCATAGAGAAAAGAATTGGGTAGGTGGCTTGCAACACAAATGTAGTGCGAGCGCAAAATTCGCTTCGCCATCTTATTTACTAATCACTTGTCTTAGTGTTGTTGTAGATTTTTTTAATAGGCTATTCACCCCCCTCTAGCCATTAGGACCTTTCAAATGGTATCAGAGCTATGGTCATCTTAATTTGAGGCTTAACAACCTTCGGTGTCAAAATGGCTCAAATCAACAACACTACGAAGCCACCCCAATTTGATGGCTCAAATTATCCATATTGGAAGGCAAAGATGACCACCTGCATCAAGTCAATCAATAGAAAGGTGTGGAAGGTGATGGAGTCCAAGATTGTCATAGAGGATCTAGAGAATCCCACCCCCGCCGAAGAAGTGCAACTCTAAAACAATGACATTGCTCTTAGTGTCATTCATAATGTCGTGGATAAGAGGACATTTGAGCAAATCAAGAACATTGAGGTGGCTCGTGAGACATGGAAGAAGTTAGAGGAATCATTTAAGAGAACACAAGCGGTGAAGGGTGCCAAGGCATACATCCTCAAGGAGAAGTTTTGTTGGTGTTTCATAAACCGGACTAATAAATTTATACGATTGTCGCGCTACTCTAGGAAGATGATGGTAGCATCCAATAGACACAAGGATTTATATTGGTTCAGGCCAGAGCCCTATGTCTAGTCTTAGAGAAGATCAAGTGCGTGTTCCTTGATTGAATGCTCTGAAGTTCTTACAATGGGGGTGCAAGAATGGTGAAAGAGATGGTAGAACCTATGCTAGACGAGGGACAACCCGAAGAGAAGCTCAAGGAGCCCTACTACTATGGATGGAATGGTAGAGGATGAAGAATGTGTGGATGATCCCCTGAGATGGGAGCCCTGGCCGACCTTATATAGAGTTCGGGGCCAGGGCTCGTTACAAAGAGGAGGTTCCCCCGACCGAAGGGTCGAGAGCCTAAGGGAGGTTCTAGCTAGCTTGGCTTGCAAGCTACACTGTCTTCTAGTGCTTGCCCAGGCATGGCTATTGTCATGGTCTTGTGGCCATGTCATGGCAGGGTCTGACGTGGTGCTACTGTGCTGGCCGTGGCAGCACCGTAGCCACGGTGATGGTTCGTCAGCTATCTTGCGCAACGTGGCATCCATCATGGTCTTCATCATCATCTTCAGGTATCCCACAGCATTGTGCCCATAGTAGGTAGCCGTTATTGGGTTGTTGTTCACCTATTCGCTTAGTGGGGCTAAGGGCCACAACCCTGATCATTGGGGTTAGGGCACTCCACCAGCTAGGAAGGTCTTTAGGTCAAGACCCTTGCCCTGAATCCCATCCTGTAGTGGGTGGGATCGTACGCGTATTCTATCGGTTCGTATCTAGAGGGTGGGTGTCATACCCATTGCTACTGTTGTGTAGTATTGCCTTGTTCATGCGGTATGGCGCTGGGTTGGTGATTGATCGGACCGAGGTGTCTACTATCACATCGGTCCTAGCAGGGTCAGCATGGCGTGCTTGCCTTCATTTGATCGGGCACATCACGTGAGGCTCGACGTCTCCCTGTCTCTCCCAGGGGTCATGACGGGGAAGAGGTCGCGTATTTGAGCATCACGTGGCCTAATGTTGGAGAAAGGGATCGTGATCGCCCTAGGCCTTAGCGCTTAGCCTGCTTTGCTCCGCTTTTGCTGGGCCTTGATTGTTTGGGCCATTGTTAACCTGATGAGTTGCGGGCCGCGTGGCCTGCCAACTAATTGATGCCTTGAGACACCCTAGGGTCATAACCCTGACAAGTTTGCTAACTTCTATATGAGGAAATATGAGAATGTGCTAGAGATATTCCATAGGCTTCAAGTGCTTGTCAATGATCTCAAAGCACTTGGAGAAGAGGTGAAGGACAAGGACTTCTCCCACAAGTTCTTGAGATGCTTACCATCGAGATTTGACATGTTGGTCACTATTCTAGTGAGGAGTGGTTTGGACACCATGACACCAAACCAAGTGTTGGGAGATGTGATGACCGATGACACTTATAGAGATAATGATGAGAAGGAAGAAAAGAAGGAGAAGAAAGATGACAATAAGGATGAGAAGAAGAAGAGTGTGGCATTCAAAGACACATCATCATCCTAGGGCAAGGCAAAGCAAGAATCATCAAGTGAAGATGAAGACTCAAGCTTTGATGAGTTTGATGATGAGAAGATGGCTCTCTTTGTGAAGAGATTTGGCAAATTCATGGTGAAGAAGGGCTATTGTGCAAGAAGGAAGAAGTCATCATCCAAACACAAGGATGAGGCAAGAAGGTGCTTCAATTGTGGTAGCAAGGATCATCTTGTTGCTCAATGCCCCTACAATAGTGAGAATGAAGATGCTAACGGCAGGAAGGAGGGCAAGAAGGAGAAGAAGGAGAAGGACAAGATGACCTTCAAGAAGAAGAAGAAGGGTGGTTCATATTTGGTCATTTGGGATAGTGATGCTTCCTCAAGTGATGATGATGATAATGATGATGACAAGACCACCAAGAAGAAGGCTCTTGCAAGCATTGCTATAAATAAGAAGCCCTCTCTCTTCAACACTCCATTAACTTGCTTCATGGCTAAGGCCACTAAGGTACAAACTTGTGATGATGGATGTGATGAGGAACATGATAATGAAAGTGAAAGTGATGATGATGATGAACCCACTAAAGATGAACTAATTGACATGCTTGAAGATGCTAAAGAACATTTTGACATCAAGAGAAGGGAATGCAAAGACTTGACTATGGAACTAAAAGCCCTTAAGCAAGCCTTTGATGAGCTCAATGCATCTCATGAAAGGCTAAAGAAAGCCCATGAGAAGCTTGGCAAGGCTCACAAAGAAGCTTGAAAAGGCTCATTCCACTCTTGCTGAGCAAAATGAGAAAGTGGTAGTAACATGTGACGTAGGCTTAACATGTGATATAATTGATGAATCTTTCTATAAAGCTATTGTTGTTGCTTCCACTAATCCTTCACGTAGCTCATCATCCACTTCCACTTCACCTATGAGTGATGGTTTCATTTTGTGATGCCGCACTTATGGTTGAAAATGAGACCTTGAAGAAGGTGGTCAATGAGCTCACTCTCGCCTTAGGCAAAGCCTATGGTGGTGAGGACCGCTTGCTTATGTGCTTGGGTAGCCAAAGAGTATCTCTCTACAAAGAGGGATTGGGCTATACCCCCAAGAAAGGCAAGGCGGCCTTTGCTCCTCACAAGACTAGTTTGTGAAGAACAATGGTCAGTTTTGCACTAGTTGCAAGCAAGCTGGTCACAAAGAGCATGATTGCAAGAAAAGAAGTTGCATGCTAATGTATCCTCAATCAAGTTTGATTCTTGTTATTTGCTTACTAAGGGTGCCAATGGTGTGAAGGCTAAGTGTAACAACCTAGGTTTTTCCTAGAACCAAAAATTTGAACTTAAAAATTTTTCTAACAAAACCCATGCATGGTGAGTGTGCATACTAGGAGAACACCCTTATAGTTGCACAAGTAGATCCCAAGTTAGCATAGTTGAGCATTTGCATACTAAACAACTTGTGAGTTGCTTCTTCATCATTTTATGTGATGAATTAAAATCAACTAAACCCTTATAATAAACTTGATGTGTGTGTGAGTTGCCGACCCTTGGCATGGACCCTAAAACCCTAGATGACCTCTAGTGGACCCAACCAGGGTGTATGCATGCTTGGCAACACATGTATACATACATAGGAGCCTAAGAAGTAGAATAGAAAATAGAAAAGGGTTTAGAAAAGGGGAGAAAAAGGGAAAGGACAAAGTGGCCCAGCGCCACCAGCCGGCCCACGCCACCGCATCCTCGCTCCCACGCGTACCCATGAAGTAGTAGTGGCCTAGCACCGCGGCCTATGCCCGTGCCCGCACCATACCGCATCGCGCCAACGCTGCCCGTTGCTTCTGCCTTGCTGCTGATGGGTGGGACCCCACTGTCATCCCCAACCCAACGCCCTCCTCTGCTTTTGCAAAAGTAGAGTAATCCGGCGCTGGGAATCTCGTGGTCCCCCATATGCCTTGATTGTCCGTGCATCTGGCCATTGCACGCCAACACGTGGATGTGTGCCAAGTCTGTAGCCCGATGCTCCCCGTCATCCCTAGCCAGCATTGCAACACGTGTGATGTCAAGCATGACCCTGTGCCCCTAACACCATCGTCCTTGCCTTGACCACTGGGGATTCAGAATTGGGAGCAGCCGGACGCCCGTGGCCTCCCGCCAAACCCTAGACCCTAGCCTTGAGGCCCTATCCGCCCTATACATGCCCCTCCACCTTCATTCGTCGTTCGCTGTGCTCACCATAGCCGAGCGTGGCTATATAAGCCACCTCAGTGCCCTAGCGCCTCTCCCATACCCCGCTGCCACTCCATGGCACCGCTACACCCACCAAAGCTAGAGAAGGGAAGGAGAGGGAAGGAGAAGGAGGAAGGAGAGGAGCGGAAGCCACCGGAGTTCCGCCCCGTGGCCGCCAGAGCCGAGGATGACGCCCTCTTGTCTTTGTCGCCGTCGCGGTTCTACCTGCACTGCTCCACCTCGTCATGGCCACAACTCGCCTCTGCACCACTGTAACACCCTGGTATTACGATCTTATTTAGCACCACGATTTAGGCCTAAGTAAAACTTTTGAAATGATTTTTCTTGAATTTTTTTAATTTAAAAACCAATTTCTTACGTCCACGGCAGAAATCTAAAAATATATTTAAAGGCGCTATTGTCCT
Source organism: Miscanthus floridulus (assembly GCF_019320115.1). Lineage (NCBI taxonomy): Eukaryota > Viridiplantae > Streptophyta > Magnoliopsida > Poales > Poaceae > Miscanthus > Miscanthus floridulus. The sequence goes on along the minus strand of NC_089593.1, from coordinate 31,945,452 downwards.
TGCCGCACTGTCGTTCTGGACGTTTGAGTACAGTGGTGCGTCTCTCTGGTTGTGAATAAATCCGTCATACAAATTATTAACGTCGCGTCGTGTTGTCGGCCGTTGCCGTGTACGCGGGCTCGCTAGATATCATCGATGGAGCAGTACCGCTGTCTACCTCCGTTGTCTCGTCGCGTTATTGTCTTTGTCGCAACGCCGCGGTCTCATCCTTGCCTCCTGCTGCTGTCGTATACTACTTTCTTGCTTTCCCTCCCTCACTGCTTGTTCCATCGCTTCACTCTGCGGTGTCATGAATGTCTCTGCTCTCTGAGCTTGCTTGCCTTGCCTGGCTCCGTTTGTGTCGGCCTGCTGTGACTTGTCTCAATCTGTCCTCGCTTGTCGGTGGCCTGCCTTGCTTGTATGTGCCTGCTTCGGTGCATCATTCCGGCAGCCATCAGTGTCTCTGCCTGCCTCGGCTGCCTCCATCCGACATTGTTTCCTTTTTCTTCTACTAGGCCAACAGCCAGAGCCTCACCTACCAAGCATCGTGTTGTTTCCCCCCCCCCTCACCTTTCCTGCTCTGCCGTGGAGGAGACGCCCCAGGCCCTAGAGCGTCGTCGCCAGTGCTGGCCCTCCCCGCTCGTGAGCCCCACCGCGATGGGCCTGCAACTCCTCCATACCCGCGTGTCGGCATCCCCGCCACTGCCTTGGCTCTCTCATGCACGCACTGCTCACCGCTGGCGCGCCTCCACCATAGGGCTATCTAGCCGCAGCGTCACGCCGCTATCGCCGGCCGCCACGCACGAGCACACTCCTTGGCCCCGCGCTGCCCCGCACCAAGTCCCTATCGTGACGCACCACCGCGTCGCAACCGCCTATGCTCAGAGCTCTGCCTGGTCCGTGCACCTCCCCGCGACCTACTGTTGCTGCCCGCACCCCGCTGTGGTCGCGCCCCGACTGGCTTCGTGCTCCTTCCCCGCGCACGTGCGCCCGCCATCGTGCCGAGCACCACGACTGCCTCCCTTCGCGCCTGTTGCACCATTGCCGGCTTCCCCCATGCGCGTGCGTGCCCATGGGTTCGCGCTGGTCCGGTCCTCGCTCAAGCGCGTGAGCCCCACGGTCCCACGTGGCACCCACTTCTCCATGGCCGTCACCGCTGCCGAGCCGCTCCGCTACTGGCGTCTGCGCCTCCTTGGCCTGTTTCCCGTGCCCCGGCCACGCCATGCACCCAGGCTCGCGCTCGCTGTCGGCCGAGCTCCCCACCGCCTTACCTTCGCGCCCGTCGTCGGCAGAGTCCGCGTCATCGAGGAGTCGTGCCTCGCCAGCCGCTTGCCTTGAGCCGCGCACAGCTTCTCCAGCGCCGATGCTCCCCGTTGCTCCATGGCCGCCATGGCTACGCCCGTCGCCAGTCCTCCCCGCACGACCGTGAGTAAGCACCGCCCTCCATTCCTGCGCTGGACCACCACCCTTCCGCGCGCCCATGCCGCAGCGCTCGGTCGCACCGCGGTCCTCGCTGCCCTATGCACTGCCTCCATCGCCTCGCCCATGCTCTGCCACCGGTGCCGTGGAGCTGCCCTCGCCGGTCATCACGACCGCAGCAACTCCAGCGCCGGCCGAAGCTCCGCAGCTCCGTGTGCTCTGCTCTGAGAAGGTAGAAAGGGGTGAGAGTCCAAGAAAAATGTTATACGGGGTTTTATTTGTGAAATACATGACTTAGATAAATAGTGTTGTGGTCCGGTGGGTGGATTAGATAGAAGTTCAAGGGCCTATTCTCTTAATGGCGCCGCCGCCGCTGGGCTCACCCACTCCGGTTTGCTGGGCCATGCCACTGCACACCTGGGCTCAGCACGTTGGGCCGCTGGCCGCGCTCCCGTTCGCCTGGGCCGGTTTCTGCCTGCCCGCCTACGGGCCATCCATTGCCCGTGCGTCTGGGCCGCTGGTCGCGCACTCTGCTGGGCCACCGCCGCGTTTCACTGGGCCGGTTGATGGCCGTTGGCCTTTTTTATTTCTAAAATGATTAGCTAATTTAGCTCGAGAACAGATTTGTAAAATCAATATACATTTGTGTAGTTGTCCAAAAATTATGAAACCAGTTTTGTTAAGTTCCAAAAATCATGATCCACCTAGTAGTGTATTTTGTTCACATAGACTCGGTATGTTGTTAGGATTGCTCTAATTATTTTAAAATGCTTAATATTGTTAAAAGAAGAACTTGTAGGAATTTTCGTGGTAAATTGGTAATAGTGTTGGATCTAAAATTTCTATAGTAGGTTCCTAGCAATATTAGGTATTCACTATAATTTTTGTAGCTCAATAATAATTAGTTTGCTAGGTAGATAATGATGCTCTAATTCGAATAATGATTGAATCGATAGAATTGAATAAAGCAACAATTTGGGTTTATGTAACGAAAATAATTGTTGGGAAATAGCGTCTTATCCGACAACGTGTATATGTAGCCTAAGTACGCTCATCGCGAGAACTAGCCCGTTAACTTGAGAGGCGTAAAGCGTATTTATACGAGTCACGATTGCAGTCAATTAATTATATCTTTGCATTGCATTGCATGTCATTATAGGCGACGTCGATGGATCACGGAGTCATCGAGAGTTGCTGGAGAAATGGTGCTTTTGGAGATCATGCCGCCATAATGGAAAGCTAACTTCTGATTATATTTTACCCAGGCAAGCCCCGGTGCATAACCCCTACTTTATGCAGTTTAAATTATATTTGTGCATTAAGTTTTAAGGAGTTGATTGAAACCCACTTGCATATATATATCTTTATCCTATGAGTCTTACTAGTATGACAGGATCGTGTAGAATGCTCTGCTACAGGATTCCAGTAGAAGTCGAGTGATTGCCTGTCACTCACGAGTTATAGGAACTATATTACTGCATTATTATCACTTGGAAAAATATAAATGGTGGAAATGATAAATGGTGACCGGGCAGGGATATGGTTTGGGGTATTAGTGGGTGTAAGAGGTTGTGTCGCCGTGGACACGGGGCATAGTTTGGTTACACTGCTTTCCCTATCTGGTCGGTTAAGGACTGTTCGTTGCATAATACTCTAGGTAGGTCACAGACTTATTATCCCGAGCACATACTTGTGTATGGGCGCTTGGAAGACTTGTTGCTCTCTTGTCGCGGATCCGGCTCTTTCCGGACCAACTGTCAGGGTTTCTTTTTGGTGGAGGAGGTCCTTGCACCGCACTAAGTCTGGGACTCAGGGGCGGGGGCTTGGAGTCCTAGTTTGGACAGGGACCTGGACACCCAAGACAGGAGAGTGATGGGTTGGTCCTGCTTGTGCCTGGGGTACAAGCGGGGCGTGTGTTTTTGGGGTACCTAGCTGGGGGCATTGATTCGTGAATCGTCGGGCGATCCGGTACAGCTTGTCTATGGTTTAGCATCGTAGTAAGAACTGAAAGATGAAAGATGGAAGATGGACAAAGGAAATCTGATTGCTTACCACCTGCTTGAAAGTAGTACAGGTGCTTACATAGAATGGTTAGTTAATGAACCAATGCGGCTATTAATAAAAATCAAAAATAAGGACTCACGCTTAGTAATGCTTCCTGCAAATGCAATAAACCCACAAGCCAGATAGCCTTGCATATCCTTGGAGTCTTTTCCTTCCTCCTATCGGGTAAGCCTTGCTGAGTACACTTGAGTACTCAGGGTTTTATTCCCCCTGTTGCAGGTGACAGGTGGAGGCCTGAGCTGACCTTTGTGTGTGGATTCCTCCTGGTGGGCTCAGTGAGGATTTCCTTTACGCGGCGATCGTAGTTGTTATTTATAACTCTCACCAAATGCTTTTATAAAGGAAAGTTTCATAATCTGTTGTCGTAGTTTATATATCAATACTTCATCATGCCATGAATAGATAATTATTTCCGCTGTAATTCTGATCACATGTTTATATTCCGCTGCTAAATTAAATTGTTCATAACTCTAATAATATGAGTACATTCCGCTGTTATAATAATAAATAATATACTCTAATGTTGTATTAAAAGTGATGTAAGAAATGGTTAAGAACGATGTAAGCTTTATTCTCTCATTTGTGACCCTGATGGCAAAAATGTGGATTTTCGGGTTCTCCCCTGGGGTGTGCCCGACGGAACCGAGTAATTTAGTGTTCTCCCTTGCGTGCTTAGTGTCTAATGGAAGGCAAGCACTCCTGTGAGGCATTAGATTAGGTGGTTCTACCACAACCACTAGCCTACCACACCAAAATCCACGGTGAGCCTCGCTAGTTCCTCTACTCGCCGTTCCTCGCCATCGCCATGTTCGTCGATGTGGTCTCCCCACTTAGGAGGCCCAAAGGCCATGCCTTTGTCCACTATGGAGCATGACGCACCCACACGCGCCTTCATGAGCACTCATGCAGCCATGTCAAGTCTTGGATGCTAGGGAACATTGGCGTCCCACAAACGCACTGAGCATGCTCGCCATGGCTAGAGCATGGCCAAGGCGGAGCTATTCTGCCCGCACTTGGACGGTAGAGGTATGAAAGCCACCTCGGTGAGCTTCATCTCACTGAGGGACACACCTCACGCTAGCTAGTTGTCAAAGAAGAGTCCTAGGAGCCGCTAGCCATGCCGCCATGCCGGAGCCACCGTGTTCCCTCACCGTCGTCGTGTTAGAGGCAAACTCATGGATGCTAGCCGCCTCAAAGCACGAGGATTAGCCAATGATGTTCGTTGTGTCACCGCACGCCTAACCACCTAGTTGGTTGACCATCTAGACCTCCCTAGACCCTAGTTCACCATCGTGAGCACACCATAGCAGCACCACCGCGTTCTCCCCCTTGGGAGGGCCAAAGGCTAGACCTTTTTTCTATTTTGCCATGCTGCACATGCGCACACACACACACAAGCCAAGGCATGGCCTTGCCGAGCCACTGGTGCTCGGGAACACTGACACCGCTATGATGTGCCTACCATGCTCACCATGGCTAGACCCCTCCATGGTGAAGCCCCGTTCTGGCCGCCTTGAGCTAGTAGAGGTTGGAAGACCACCTCGGCATTTTTTGCCTCACCGAGGGACACGCCGTGCACCAGAGGGTTGAAGGAGAGGAGCCTAGGAGCCACTGGTCATGTTTCACCTTGTTGAAGCCACACGCCTCCCATGCTGCTGCCATGTTACTATCGCCTTCGGCCACCTCGCGAGTCAAGGAAGGGCCGATGATGGCTGTCGTCATGCCACGAACCCAATCGTCTAGATAGATGAACTTAGGACCTACCTTACCCCCTAGTTTCCCCAGAGCTAGGAGCTCAATGGAGCTTCGCTATGTTTGCCACCTCACTACGGACTCCGCCGTGGACTATGGCCACTGGTGCTGCCACCCATGACCTCTTTGTGACCGTAATCGCACGACAGTCGGCGCCTTTTTCAACCCGATCGAGCCACCTGGGGGCACCGCCTTGTCCATCGTGACCTCCATCACCGCCATCATTTCCATTCGGCATCGAGGAGCCATTGGCCATAGCCGAAGCCCAACCACCCTTGCCGAAGAGCCTAGGTCACCAAAGGGAGCTATAGCCACCTTGCCGAGTGCACTACGCATGCTCGCCGCACCACCGCCGTGCCGCCAAGGCGTGCCTCGCCATTAGGCGCTGCTGCCAGCCCTTGCTGAAGGCAAAGACATCGCAATGAGTGCCCCACCATGTCAACTGAGGTGTAGGGGGACCCTAGGAGGTTGAAGGACCTTGCCAAGCCACTGTCGAGCGCCACCGACCAGCCTTGCCGCCAGTGAGCCGTGCGGTGCACGTGCCCTGTCCGGTACGCTCGGTGCACCATGAGCCAAGAGAGGGAGAGGAAGGGTTGACATGGTCCACCAAAGACCCTGCCTATGGTCCATGGACCCTTGTCCTACCATCCACCATGAGCCGCACCCGTAGACCGTAGGCCAGCAGAAGCCCAAGTGCGCCACATGGCCAGCCCAGTCGCACGACACTTGTCCGAGCTGGGCTAGCCCAACCCCACCCGCCTGAGCCTAGTCTGAGCCTAGTTACCATTGACCACTGACTGGTCAACACTGACCATTGACCAACCCCACCTGTCAGCACCAGAATAACTCAACTCTTTTTCTTTTTCAAAATATGAGATAAACTTAGAAAATTCATATGACATCAGAAAAGTATGAAACCAGAGTCCAAATTTTTCTAAAAATGAGCTCTACATCTTAGGCTTATGTTTGAGTGCATTTGGATCTTTTGAATTTTTGTTGCTTCTTTGTGATCATCTTTAGGAGTCACTTATTGTGGCTATATGTCTCGTTTGGCAGACCCGAGGGAGCTGCAGGCTGAGGAGCATGACTACGACTACATAGAGGAGTTGGGAGATGACTTACCTATAGGTGCCATGTCCCACCCCACCTCATAGAATCCTATTAGACATGCAACATTGTAGATGCTAGTGCTTTACTTTTATGCAAATGATCTATGATAGGTTGCATGGTAGAATTGCTTGAAAGCCATTACCTTGATGCAACCTTTACCCTTGCACACCCGCTATTAGGATAGATGCTTGCATACTACTTACTACTTACTTCTACTACGCATTATATTTGTGATGTGATGCTTGGTGGAGGATTGTTTGTGAGTGGCTAAGGCACTTGATGCCGATAATGTGGAAATAAGGTGATAACAACTTGGGGAGATCTTGGCGTGCGTCTTGGGTGTGTGGTGAAGGTTGAGTTGACCGAGCAGGATCTACGACGAACTATTGAGCGAGTCTTGCCAGAGTGTGACCTAAGCACTCCTTGAGAGTTGTACCTATGGCAGGTACCGGTTTGAGGTATAGACTCCGGGGAGGAGTGTTCTTCATGGGATGAATCCGCAGAGTAGTGGTGCTATTGAAGAATGGGTGTCGGAACCCCCTTTGTGAAGATGTCTTGTTTGGTCACCCTAAGGACTTATACGTTCTTGGAACTGGTTCATAGGAATCCTTGCACCCCATCTATTCCTCTATAGGGAGGAGACAATTGTGGACTGATCTGGGTGATGCCATTACTGCTAGGTTGTAAGTTGACAGTGTGGGGGTGAGGATGTTGGATTTCCAAACCCTTCTAGGTGCGTATTACCACTTGTGGGGCCTGGTATTTACGTTTCACAATCTTAGCGTGCCAAAGAAATTTGAGGTGCCTCAGGGCTGAGTGACAGGATGATATCGTTCTAGACTAGAAAGCAGCCGGAATCAGCCTAGATGACGACGGTCGTCAATGATAGAGGATCTAATGGTAGTGTAAACCTCTACAGAGTGTATGGTTGATCGATTGATACATATGCCATCTTTTCGGCTATGGACCTTTCGTATGTTACTGTTTCACTTGACTAGAGAGTGAAGTCCTTTCTTCTCTCCTCCATGGGTTTGTTGGACTTTGGCTGTTAGCCGACAAGGCAAGGTACGAGAGGGAGTCATCCTTGCCACTAGAGAGTGAGAGTGTGGCAAGATGTGTGTGATGGATGGGAAAACATGTGTGGATGATATGGGTTAAAAACTTGATGAATTATTATTAAAACTTGACATACTCCCATAGGAAACTACAACCTTAAATAGGTCTTTTGCTCTACCCTTGCATTCCACTACCACATAGCAAACGCCAAGCATAGGGTGGGAGCCAGTGGCCAGTACAAATCGTACTAAAAGATATTTGGTAGATTTGTATGTCATCTATGATGATGACAATGGAGGATTGAAGGATTAGTCGGTCTCGTTCCTACACTCATGTTCGGTTCATGAAGATGGAGTCGACGCCCGCTGCCATTCTACCTGATGCTGTTCTAGATGCTATGTGCTCTGATTGATTCTACCAAGTGGTGGTGTAATAACAAGTAAACCTTGCTATTTGTATTCTATAAAATAGGTATTCGATGTATGACTTGTGATATCGATTGTTATTCGATAATGTGCTGGAATGATCATAGTGTCGAAGAATCAACCCATAGAGAGCACTTGATCCTTGCACGGATCAAGGGGGAGCTACACCCTTGCGTGGGTGCTCCAACGAGGACTAGTGGGCCCGAGGAGCAGCTCGAGGTGCAGCCGCAAGAAGTGACTGAAGCAGACGAGGAGGACGTTGAGGAACTTCCGGAGTGCCCCAATCACAGAATTCTTTGCAGATGAAGATGAAGAGATGGCAAAGCGGTTTAGTACCAGTACCTGGAGAAAAAAGCCTCCTAAACATATGGCTACCGAGTGGTAACGGACATCAAGGAGGAGCTTTGATTCTATGAGGGAGAGCGGCAACGGTCGTGGAAGACCGTGTTCCCTTCCTCGTAGAATCGGAGCTCTTCCTTGACCTCTAGGCCTCCGCACTTTGACGGATGGCCCTGCTAAAGACTCGAGGACTAGGTGGCCTAGGAGAAGGACTGCGGTCCTCCCCACTATCGTAGCGACTGCCTCGGTGCGAGCTGGAGCCACTGGCCTCTCTGTTGTGTGGACAAGGTGCCATCTACGGAATTGGCTGGCGCCGACACGCACGGCAGCGAGCCAGTGAGTGCCGACTGCCGAGGACATGCATGGCCGTCGGGCACGAGCTCCGTCGGGGAAGAAGAAGGAGAGGGAGGGGGGGCCAGATCCGAGCGCGGATGCTGTGCCTTGTGATAGTCATTTAACATGTCTGCTACACCGGCATCAGCATCACAATCCATCTCCATCATTGGCGTCGTCGTCCAGCTTCTTGTCCTAGGCAACGTGCCCTACATCCAGTTTCAGTGGGTCGGTGACTTTATTCCTGAGCCCAGGTGCTCGAAGTTTGTTGTATGGTTACAAATGACTCAAGATTGAAAGAAATGTTGTTTTCTCAGTTCTCAAATCTTTTCCAGTCATGGTGGTTCCGTGGGTCATCACTGAATTCTGCTTTGTACTTGGCATCGAATGCTTGCCACCGGCTACAATCAGCCGGTGCGAGAAGGCAAACCGTCTGCCTAGATTCACGCGTTCGCTACGCGTAGAGACAACAATTTAGATAGGTTCGGGCCGTCTGATCGACGTAATACCCTATGTCCTACTCTATTGAATAAACAAAACATGGTGACGGACTGCTGACTGCTGCTTGAGCCATAGGGCACATCATGGGAGTGTAACTGATACTTTCAGCTATGGGCTCTCGACCTCGGCCTCGGCCTCCGTCTCCTCCTCCTCCCCGTCCGAGCACCGGCTGGGGCCTCAGGCTCCTCCGGCGACTCGGTCAAGAACGATGCTCCATTTCAAGTTTTTCTGCAGCGTACAAGCCTTGATGTAGATCCCATAAAACTGATAGAACCAATAGAAAGGACACAACCCCCCTCGCTCTCCAATCCCAATGCGCAGCGCAAAGAAAAGCTCGCGGCTTTGCCAAAATTCACCACAGGGAAAGTCGATTTATGGATGGAATCAAATACGTAGTATTTACATAAAAGAGTCTTTGTTTATTGGGAAAGAATGACCACAGAAATGATAAAATAGTGAAGGCAGTAGAGGAAAGAAGCAAAGACAGTGACACTTCATGCAAACCCACTTCACTGCTCATCCGCGCGTGCACCGGCGCCCTTCTTTGTCCCCACCTCGCGCTTTTGAGAAGAGTTGCTCTTTGGAGAGCACAGTATGATGAAAGTTGTAAGCTGTGTTCAGGGGGGAGTTATTGCCTATCGTTGTCCTCTATGGTAGAACCCGTCATGGGAAGCTAAGCTCGGATCCCTGTAGCCTCGAAATCAGTGTGCAGGGTCAGCCGCTCCCTCCATGCCTCGGTGCGAGCGGGCCGCGTTTGGGAAAAACGAAAGGAGGGGAGGGGCGGCTGACATGCGGCCGAGGCGCTGAGCTGGCTGCGCGGGCGCGTGCGGGGATTTTTGGGTTATTGGATTTCTAGGGATGTTACACCCTACCGGCCAGATTATGAAAACTAAAGAAAAATTTTCATCTCCTTGATTTACAGGTTATCTACTCGGTTATCCATTGGCCTCATTCATGGGCTATATGCTAACACATGTGCACAAAGTGATACTCTTGGTGGTTGGCACATTTGTGCGGACAGTCCAACGCACTAGAAAACTTCCCGCTTCTTTCTATTCTATTGAGATGACAAAGAAGAAAAAGTGGATTTCCAGCTGAGTCTGTCAGTGGTGGCTCTGGGACCTCCTCCTGCACGAGAATCTTCTCCTCATACTCCTCGACGATCTCCTCGAACTCGTGATCACCGGTAGCAGTCGGTCAACTTGTGCAGTCTTGTGTAGAGATGACAGACAGGGACATGTTACCACTGCAGGGGTGGCCTAGCCCACAAGAAGAAGCCTTGCGAGGCACGACTCTACTCGGCGCCTCCCGCAAGACATTGGGAAGATATCCTGAAGATATTGCGAGTTCTGTTAGGATATTTGCATAAAAGTAAATGCAGGGTCGGTATATAACCGAAAGAAGGGTTGTTCACGTCCTATTCTATCGTCCATTTCTAAGGGTTTCATCCTACATGGGACGGGAATATAGAGCCCAGACGTGACAAGCGCCCAATTAAGTGCCATGCATATATGTTTAGAGGCACTTCGACGCATCCCGTTCGTGGGGATTCTATCACATTATGTTTCGAATCTGTAGATTTTCCCTTCATGGAAAATCGAGATCTTTTCACTAAGTTTATTGGTACATCCATGTTGGGCTCAAAGAAGAAGGTCATTTGGGTACAAAAAAAGCTTGGTTACTAACCTTCAAGGACGCAAGCAAGTTTGGGTACCTAAAAAGAATTGACCCTCTTTTGTAGGTCAATTATAAAGCTGAAGGAAGGCATTGGGTTCTTTATAGTGGGTACACTCAACACATGATTGGTGATGCAAGAATGTTCAACTCAATCAATACCAATGATAGCAATGGTTATGATAGTATCACATTTGGTGACAATGGCAAAGGCAAGGTCAAAGGCCTTGGTAAGATTGCAATATCCACTGACTTGAGCATTTCCAATGTATTGCTAGTAGAGAGCTTGAACTTTAATTTGCTATCCATAGCTCAATTGTGTGATCTTGGATTCAAATGCATATTTGGGGTAGATGATGTAGAGATCATAAGTGTAGATGGCTCCAATTTGATCTTCAAAGGCTTTAGATATGAGAATCTATACTTGCTTGATTTTAATGCTAGTGAAGCTCAATTATCAACATGCTTGTTCACTAAGTCTAGTATGGGTCGGTTATGGCATAGAAGGCTTGGTCAGGTTGTAATGAAACAATTGAATAGATTGGTTAAGCATGATCTAGTTAGAGGCTTGAAAGATGTGGTATTTGAAAATGATAAACTTTGTAGCTCTTGTCAAGCCGACAAACAAGTTGGAAACACCCATCCTAAGAAAATCATAATGACCACTAGCAAGGCATTTGATTTATTGCACAAGGATTTCTTTGGACCAACATAATACAGTAGCATCGGTGGAAACAAATATGGCTTTGTGATAGTGGATGACTACACTAGATATACATGGGCATTCTTTCTAGTGGACAAGAGTGATGTGTTTGCTACTTTCAAATCATTTGTCAAGGGGATTCACAATAAATTTGAAGCAACCAACAAGAGAGTTAGAAGTGACAATGGTAGTGAGTTCAAGAACACTATAATTGATGAGTTGTGTGATGAATTTGGAATTAGACATCAATTCTTGGCCAAGTACACTCCACAATCAAATGGCCTTGTTGAGAGGAAGAATAGAACACTTATTGACATGGCAAGGTCTATGCTTAGTGAGTACAATATGAGTCAATCCTTTTGGGCCAAAGCAATCAACATGGCTTGCTATTGTAGCAACTGCCTCTATTGTCACCCTTTGAAAGAAAAGACACCTTATGAGCTCTTCAATGGTAGAAAGCCCAACACTGCATATTTTATGGTTTTTGGTTGCAAATGTTGTATCTTGAGAAAAGGTACTAGATTGAGTAAGTTTGACAAGAAATGTGATAAATGATTCTTGCTTGGATACTCAACCACTTGCAAAGCATATAGAGTTTGGAATTTGGCAAGTGGTACTCTTGAGGAAGTTCATGATGCTAAATTTGATGAAACCAAGGGTTCCCAAGATGAGAATGAAAACCTTGATGATGTTAGAGGCATTCAACCTTCAAATGCCATGAAGAACATGGATATTGGTGACTTAAGGCCCAGATAAGTAATAGATGATGAAGATGATCATGTGCAAGTGCTCTCTAACTCAAATATGCAAGATAACTATAATCAAGCAAGTACAAGTGGATCTCATGACGATGTGGAAGATCAAGTGGCTAGTTCATCATCTCAAGTAAATCAATCCAATGAGTAGAGATGGCAACGGGGTGGATTCAGATTGGGTGGAGTCTCTGTGCACCTGAACCTGAAACCCAAAATCGAAACCCAAAACCGCACCGAACACCGATTTGGGTGATAATTCGTCCCCAAAACTGAACCCACAGATACCCAAAACCCAAATGAATACCTGAAACCCACTTTGTATGACAACATAGTAAGAGAAATAAGGACTTTCTATTAACATATGCATGATATATATACACATATTCACACGTATAAACAAGAGGCAATAAATAATAAATATTTTCATGAGTCAACTTAGAATAAATTTAATAATATAAGTAAACAAGTTATTATTAGCATATTATAAAACATAAGTTTTAATTCCAAATGATTTATTTCGGATATCCATTGGATATCCATGGGTGGAAAACCAAACCCGAACCCAAACCCGATGGGTTTCGGGGCCCCGAACCTGAAAACCGTGGGTGAGAAATCATCCCCGAACCCGAACCCACAAGACCCGAAACCCGCGGATATCTGACCTAAAACCACCCCGTTGCCATCCTTGGCAATGAGCAAGCAAGTGCAAGCAATCAACTTCCAATACTCCAACCAACCAATATTGCAAGAGAGTATCCATTGGACACTGTAATTGGAGATATTTCTAGAGATGTACAAACAAGATCAAGATTGACTTCATTTTGTCAGCATTTCTCATTTGTTTTATTCATTGAACCAAAGAAGATAGAAGAAGCATTAAAGGATGTTGATTGGGTGAATGCTATGCATGAAGAATTGAACAACTTCATAAGAAATCAAGTATGGGAGTTAGTTGAGAGACCAAAGAACCACAATGTGATTAGAACCAAATGGGTCTATAGAAACAAGCAAGATCAAGATGTGATAGTAGTAAGGAACAAAGCAGGATTGGTAGCACAAGGTTACACTCAAGTAGAGGGTCTTAACTTTGGAGAAACATATGCCTCAGTTGCTTGATTGGAAGCAATTAAGATCTTGTTAGCCTATGCTTTGCCCACAACATCAAGCTCTATCAAATGTATATCAAGAGTGCATTTCTCAATGGCTACATCAATGAAGAAGTATATGTTGAGCAACCTCCCAGTTTTGAAGATGACAAGAAGCCCGACCATGTGTACAAGTTGAAGAAGGCATTGTATGGTTTGAAGCAAGCACCTAGAGCATGGTATGAGATATTGAGGGACTTCCTACTCTCTAAAGGATTCATAATGGGCAAGTTTGACACCACTCTTTTCAGAAAGAAGATTGGGAAGGACTTGTTTGTGTTGCAAATCTATGTTGATGGCATCATATTTGGATCAAATAATCAAGACTTTTGTGAAGAGTTTAGAAAGATGATAGCTAATGAGTTTGAAATGTCTATGATTGGAGAGTTGAGTTACTTCCTTGGTCTTCAAATCAAGCAATTAAAGAATGATACATTTGTGAGTCAAGGCAAGTACATCAAAGATATGCTCAAGAAGTTTGGCATGGATGAAGCAAAGACCATTAGTACATGAATGGGAACAAATGATAACTTGGATAGTGATGCAAGTGGCAACATGGTGGATCAAAAGTTGTATCGCTCTATGATTGGAAGCCTACTCCATGTGACCGCATCAAGGCCGGATGCCATGTTTAGTGTGTGTATGTGTGCAAGATTTCAAGCCTCACCAAGAGAAAGTCACTTGAAGGCTATAAAGAGAATATTGAGGTACTTGAAGCATACACAAAATGTTAGTTTATGGTATCCCAAAGGAGCAAAATTTGAGCTTGTTGGATATTGGGACTCCGATTATGCGGGATGCAAAGTGGAAAGAGTACCTCGGCACTTGTCAACTATTGGGAAGATCACTTATTTCATGGTCATCAAAGAAGCAAAATAGTGTTGCATTATCAACCGCCGAAGCCGAATACATATCCACCGGTAGTTGTTGTGCATAAATTCTTTGGACGAAGGCCCCATTGAATGACTTCAGAATCAAGTTCAAGAAAGTGCCATTGCTATGTGACAATGAGAGTGCTATCAAGCTCACCAACAATCCGATACAACATGCAAGAACAAAACACACTGATGTCCGCCACCATTTCATTAGAGATCATCAACAAAAGGGGACATTTGCATTGAGAGTGTGGGCACCAAAGATCAACTTGCCGACATATTCACCAAGCCACTTGATGAGAAGAGGTATTACAAGCTAAGGAATGAGTTGAACATATTGGATTTCTCAAATGTGTTGATGCACCCCCCACTTATATGACATGCCTCTCCTTTGAGCAACCAAGGTAAAAGTTGATTTCATGCATACATTCTTTGCTAAGGACTTGTTTAGTGCATCTAGTCATTCCACACATTTAATAGGCTCATTCATGAAAATCAAATGAATTTGATGCTTGTATGGTACCACTATTGCTTCTATGCTTGACTTGATCTAGTGGTTGCATATGACATATTTGTGGGCTTGCGAACCTAGTGTTTGATCTAGAAAATATGCTATAAGTGTTTAACTCAACAAGGTCAAGATAACCCTTGAAATGAGGTGTGAAGAAGCTTGTCCTTAAATATCTTTGGCAAGTGTTCTAGATTAGACCAAATTTGTGAAAATGATCCTCACCCCATTAATTGACATTGATAATCTTAACCTATCTAAAATTGAACCTTTATGGTCATTGATGACAAAGGGGGAGAACCTTGACATAGGGGAAGAAATATGAAAGTAAGGGGATCAATTAAAATTTGAGCACACAAGTAGGGGGAGCAAGCTCATAAACTCGAATGTAGCTTTTGTATGTGCATTTACATATGCTTGCTTGCATTTGTCAAGTTTAAATTTGATTTACATGCTTGTGTGGTGTATGCTAGTTGTAGGTTTGAATGATGAAATTAAAAACTAGCATGCATAGATGGTAGTTAGATATCCCTTGCTTTGTTTTCACAAGTGGTACTAGAGTCTTGGATATAATATTGATCTTATGAGGTATCTAGTTTTTGTCATTGCAAGTGGTATTTAACTAACAATGGTGCTAAGGACAGTATATTTGGTGCACTCTGATTGGTATCACGCGTCAAAGGTCCATCTCTTATACCTTAGCATCATTTGGTAGACATTACTCTCCCACAACTCTTATCTATACATAGGTGCAAGCTTTAAATCCAAACTCTTAGCACATATGTAGGGGGAGCAAATGCTACCAATGGGGGTTCATGAAACTTGTCCAAATCCTTTACACATGGTAAAAATGCTTGGGCAAGCAACATAGATTCAAATTTGAATTTATTTTATATCTTTGTGGAGGTTGTCATCAATTACCAAAAGGGGGAGATTGAAAGCCCTAGTTTAGTTTTGGTTAATTGATGAAACCTATTTGGACTAACCCTATACTCTAAGTGTGGATTTGAGATAGGTTGGTCCAACCCAAGTGAAGGAGCTAGGTGGCACTCATGGATGGAGATGGCCACATGAAATGAAGTCCATAGTGGTGGTGTGGACATGTGATGATGATTAAGCTCCAGGATTTGGAAAAGAAGAAAGAGAAAAACAAAATGGACTCAAGGCATAGGTGATATCCATAGGGTCATTTTGTTTTTGGTGATCAAGATACTATAGAGAGTGTGATCACATTTAGGATAGATGGTCATACTATTAAGAGGGGAGCTCTTTTCGGACAACTCGATCATCTAGTGCCACTAGGTGTTAGAAAACTTGCATATGCATTTTAGGCCTAGTGCACAATCAGTGAGAAAGTGATTAACCTTTGAACAATGATTGTTAAAATGCTAACACACTTGCACGTGATGGTGAAATACATGGAGTATTAGCACATTTGCAAAGGTGGTGAAAAAGGTGAAGAAAAGGAGACATAACCAGGCTCGGGGTGCTGCCCCGAGGGCACCGCCACCCTTATGGCAGTGACCGGCTAGAGGAGGCCGAGAGGGAGGTGCTGGGTTGGCACCACCACCCTATCCTATGGCACTACCACCCCTAGGGCGGTGCCCACCTGGACTCGGTAGTGAAGAGCACCATGGGCGTGGTCACCGGCGCGTCCAGTGTACACCGCCTCGATGAGGGTGGTGCACTGCCTAGTCACTGCCACTAGTGGGGGCAGTGCCACCGCTGCTTTTATCCAAAGACTGGGGAAACAGGGTTGGTCACCGTCTCTGGCACCACCAACCCTAGGGTGGTGCACCACCGTTTTTATCTAGAGACTAGTGTTTTTGGGGGGCTGGCCAGGTGGTCACCTCCACCCCTAGGGCGGTGCCACTACCACCCTGTCTGGTGCCCCAACGGCTAGTGAAACTAACTATTGGATGACGATTGGAGGGGAACCACCACCCTATGTCCGGTGCCACACCGACATGTTCGGTGCCCTTGCAGAAAGTGGCTCCAAGGGATAACGGCTCTATTAGCTTGTGGGCTTATAAATAGAGGTGGTGGCTAGCCTTGGCCACTCTATTGGCACTTCCCACACCTGCATACACCCTTTGGGAGCTAAGCATTGCTTAGTGTTCTAGCATCTTGTGGCACTAGTTGGGCAATTTTGGCTGATGGAGAACTTGTTACTCTTGGTGTTTGCCGACACCTAGATGGGCCAGTGATTGGTGGATCATTGAGCGGAGGAAGGTGATGGCCTCCAGCTCCGATCATTGTGATTGTGTGGGGTTCTTGTGCCTTCCCCGATGGAGTGCCAAAGGCAACTCTAGTGGATTGCGCGTGGCTTGTGGATCCTCATCTTGTGTTGGTTGTGTGGCACCTGGTTGCGGGTTAGTCGTGTGATGCCTATTAGCGCGTGAACCTCCAAGTGAGTGAATCACCATAACGGGGACTAGCTTGCCGGCAAGCAGGCGAACCTTGGAGGAAAAATTGATTATGTCATCATTGTCTCCTTGGTATTCTTTGGTATTCATTGATTGATCACTTGCCATGGCGGTATATCACTCCTACCACTCTCTTGCATTACTTTGTGTATTTACCTTGTGTAGTGCTTGTGGTAGTTGTAGCTAGTGTAGCTCTTTAGTTGTAGTTCTCTAGCTAGTTTGATCGCCTAGGTATAAATTAGTGACATAGCTCTTGTGTGATATACTAGAGATCATAGAGATTAGAATTGGGTAGGTTGCTTGCAACACAAGTGTAGTGCTAGCGTAAAATTTGCTTCAGCATATTATTTACTAATCACTTATCTTTGTGTTGTTATAGATTTTTTTAATAGGCTATCCACCCCCTCTAGGCATTAGGACCTTTCAATAGGCCCTGTCCCTAGCCAACCCACCACCAAACAGGCTACCATCAACCACCATGCGCAAGCAGGCCTAGCTGGCCACCGCCCGCCCATAGCTAGCCCATGGCCGATGCCCCGCCATAGATCTGGCCACCGTGGGCAAGCATCTCCTAGGGAGGCTTCTCTTTCGTTGGCGTGTGATGGACACCAAGGGAAGGATGGACCCACGACAGACAAACAACAACTCCAGGCTCTAACTCTAATGACTAGCTCTAGACCTCTGTAGGTGACATCAGGAATAGTTCTAGCGTTGTCGGCCATGATCACAAAGGGGACGATGTCAAACTCCTCTAGTAACTCCAAGATTAGGAAAACAAAAGCCTTCGCTTGCCTGCCTAGAAAGCTACCAAACCCAACTCCTCGTACTCCTCTTGCCTAAACCATTCTAACACAATTCCTTATATCACATATCCTCTTTTAATCACATATCTTGATAAATATCAATAAGGTCAAGCCAATTTATGATTCCATCTATCCTCTTCAATTTGTCTTGACACTGACTCTCTTTAATATCTATCTAATAATAGCATCATTCTTGACACATTCCTTCTTCATTCTTCCAACTTGATCGACATCAATGCATAGTAAATTTCTATGTCTTTGTCCATACAAACAAAACCAATGTTGAGGCCATCTTGTATCCATTATGTGGTCTCCTTTGTCATATGACCGTTGCTTGTCATATTTTAACTTATGCATGTTTGATCCATTCTTCAAAATTTGATCAATACCATTCCATTATCAATCAATTCTTGTCTAGGCAAAGTGTAATACCCCAGTCATCAGAGAACACAGAAGCAACAAACGACTTCTAAGTTGAACATTAAACTAAGTCTTCTATGATGACATTGAAGGGACTGTGATGCCTAAGAGAGGGGGGTGAATTAGGCAACTTAAAAATTCTAACTCTAAACTATGGCCTCTTTTTCTAACTCTAGCAAAACCTATGCAAAAGATAATCTATCTAGATGTGCAACTACGGTTTTGCTAGTGTATTGCTATCTCTACCGCAAAGGATAATAATATGATCAATGTAAATGCGGAAGCTTAAAGAGCAAGGTAGAGATATGCAAACTCCCATCGATGACTCCGGTATTTTTACCGAGGTATCGAGAAGCGCGCAAGCTTCCCCCTAGTCCTCGTTGGAGCCCCTCGCAAGGAATCCCTCGCAAGGGCCAAGCTCCCAGTTGGGTAAATCCGTAGATAGCCTCGGGCCTTCCCCACGCGCAAGTGGGTCTCCGATGTGCCTTCCAGCAAGCCTCTCCCGGATGCTCCCCGCCGTCTTCACTATCAAGCTTTCAGCCGAAATGCCGCGGGCCTTGTTCCCTTCGATACACGGTGGCGGCCGCACCACAAACGTGGTTGGTGCGATCTCGCAAGACTTTAAGCCCCTCCGATGTACAACTCTTGTGCTCACAAGCACGGGGTGGCAAGAGGTATGCAAACCTCACTAAACGCTAGGCATACACCTAGAGCAAGCGCATAAGCGGTGGTCTAATCAACCTAAGCACTTTGCAAAGCACCTACGCTAATCACCTGATGAAACACTAAGCACTTAGCAAGTGGAGATCACTAAAATGGTGTATCAACACCCTTGGTATGTTTCCTCAGCTCCACTCTACTCAAATGGCTGGTTGGGGGTTGTATTTATAAGCCCCACTGAGAAAGTAGCCATTGGGGACGAAATCCTGCTTTTCTGCTACTGACCGGACGCTGAAATTGTCCTGACCAGATGCGTCCGGTCGTCCTGACCGTTGCAGCCGCGAACTACCGATCGGACGCAGCCAGCGTCCGGTCGCCTGCCACTGGACACGTCCGGTCGCAGTTTCGCGCGCCTAGAACCTCTCTGTACTCGATCGGACGCTGATGCCCTGTGTCTGGTCGGTTGCCGCCAGTGTCTGGTCTAGCGTCCGGTTGTCTATCTGCTGAGCCACCGGTCCAGCGTCCGGTCGCGCTTCCAGCGTCTGGTCCAACGTCCGGTCGCCTCTGCGAGCTCGTTTCTTCGCGATCTTGCATACGGCTTGGTTCCAATCTTCATGCTTGGACTTTGCTTGATATCTTGGGTCTTCTCTTGTGCTTCTAAGGTTTTGCTTGAGGTGTTGATCATCAGATCATCACGTCGCCTTCGTCCAAGTCACATCTTGCACCCTATTGGACTACAAAATAAACACTTGCAAATTCATTAGTCCAATTTGGTTATGTTGGTCATCAAACACCAAAATCCAAAGTAAATGGGCCAAGGGTCCATTTTCCTTACAGACATAAACAAAAACATCTTCAAAAAAGACCTGACAAGATTATAACATAGGGATATGTCAAGTCCTAGGGTAGGAGGTTACCAACCAAAGAACCCCCCGATCGATCCCTCTGGCATCACTCAAGGGCTGCACCTCTTAGGTGCGCTTGCACGCACCTTTCGGCCAAGGATTGGGAGAGACTCGAGCATGCCCTCCAACTCTGCTCGAGGCCCGAGAGCTCGCCCAAGCCCTAGGCTCCCGATCAACAGTAGCCCGAGCCTAATCCTAGGCCCCTGCCTCTAGCATTGGCCAAGGGCCAGAGTTGGAACCCCAAGCGACCAAGGCTCGGGTGCTCCTTGGTGCCACCCAGCAGGCGCAGCGCTGCCGTCCACTTCTACGACAAGGTCACTGTTGACGGTAGTTAATGTCAATTATAAACCATTAATATATCTTCCATATATGACTAAAATGGATCACCAACATAGACTTAGGGGTTTAAATTGACAATTTGCATGAGTTTTGGTGAATCTATGTTTTCAGCGGGATTTAATCAAAAAACCATCAAGGAGGACCTATTCGTCAAAGGAAATCACCTTAATCCATGACGGTACCTACGTTGGAAGACTCTAGAAGACTCTAGAAGACAAATCGCCGAAGCTGTAGGGTCATGATGGCGGACTAGAGGGGGTGAATAGTCCTTTTGGCTAACCGTAACAAATGAGGAATTAAAACTATCGGTTTAGCCAAGACTGCACCCCTCTAAGTTACAAGCACCTTACAAAGATCCTAATTAGGCAATAAAGGTGTCGGGCTAGCTAGAGCTCACCTAATCAATTCTACAGCAAGGTCACACAATCCTATGCACTAGTACTTTGGCAACCGGGAGAGCTCCTACACAAACTAGTAAGCAAAAGCACAAATCCACCTAAGCTCACTAGCAATGCTCAATAATAAGGCTACACAAGCCAAATTAGAGAGCGCAAATTAATTAGCTACACAAACTAAGCAATGTGACTAACAAGGTTACTAAAACCAAATTAGCCATGCAAAGGAGCTACTTCTATGCTACACAAGCAAGAAGGCAACTAGCAAGCTACTAAAGCTAAACTAGTCACAAGAGTAACTACACAAGCACAATGTATGAAATGTAAATACAAGCTTGTGTTGCGCGGAATGCAAACCACTGAGAAGATGATGAAGACAATGATGACATGGTGATTTTCTCTCGAGCTTCACGTGCTTGCCAACAAGCTAGTCCCCATTGTGTCAATCGCTCACTTGGTGGTTCAGCGGCTAATTGGCATCACCCGCCAAGCCCGCACATCAGGCGCCACAAGAACCTACCCACAAGAGAGGGTAGCTCAATGACACGCTCTACTAGAGTTGCTCTTCGCGATCCCCATGGGGTGAGCATAGTCCCCCTCACAAATCCTCCTTCGGAGCACCGCATGATCTTCTCGCGTGCTTCAATAGAGTCACAAGCTAGCAAGCCATCTAGGAGGTGGCAACCTCCAAGAGTAACAAGCACCACCGGCTTGCAACTCGATCATCTAGTGCCACTCGATGCAACCTCATGATGCAACATGCTAGAATCGCACTCACTCACAATTGAATCACACTCTTACACGCACAAGTGAGTTAGAGGGCATCCAAGCACACCTACACAAGCCACCAAGGCTTAAGGGTGCTCAGCAACTAGCCCAAGGCCGACCAAGGGGGTACTTATAAGCCCCCACATAAAATAGCCATTGCTCTAAAGATTCCCTTCTTTGCGAGGGCACCGGACAGGGCGGTGCCCTCCCTAACGGTTGAATTCCAACGGCTAGAAATGGTCACTGGACAGCTAGGGACGGTGCACCGCCATAGTGGTGGCGGTGACCCCCCAGCCAACTACGCGAAGTACCAGCTCTCTGGATAAAAGGGGCGGTGCCTTCGCGGTGCACTAGACAGCCACTAACGGTGCCACCACCCTCCTCATGGCGGTGCACACTAGACACGATGGTGACCGAGTCATCCACGCTGCTGCTCTTGGCCTCGGTCTAGTCGGCACCACCCTAGGGGTGGTGGTGCCACCGGACAGGCAGTGGTGGTGCCCCCCTAGGGCACCAGCGAACTCCTCCCTCTTGGCCTCCAGGTGGGCACCGCCCTAGGAGTGGTGGTGCCACTGGACTAGGGGTGGTGGTGCCACCCAGGCAGCACTTCGAGCCTAGTTTCACCTCCTCTTCTTTGCCTTTTCTAACACGTTTGCAAATGTGCTAACACCACCAAGTGAACACCACCTTATGCACGTGTGTTAGCTTTTCACAAACATTCCCAAAGGATTAGCACTCTTTTCACAACGTCACTCGATCCTAACACATATGCAAAGTTAGATCGCTCAAGTGGCACTAGATGACCGATATGCAAACAAGTTTGCTCCTCTTAATAGTACGACCATCTATCCTAAACCCAGTCATGTACATCTCTACACAACCTTTGACTGGTGAAATGAAATGCCCGACAAATATACCTTTGCCTTGCGCCTTCTATTGCATCTCCTCCAATGTTGATGCAACATATGCACCAACCAATCACAAATGATATGATCCACTTCATATCATCACATGACTGTATTGGTTCATCGATCTTGACTTCACTTGCTCTTCTCCGCTGCTTCGGTCCATCAACACCAAGTCATCACTCAACTTGCCCTTCACACTTGCAACCGGTCCGTAGAGCCAAGTCTTGTCTTGATCTTGTCCACCTTAGTCACATGACTCAATGTCATGTCTCATATGCAATGAGCCCTTCATCACATGTGTGAGCTTTGCAACATCTCCGAACCATTTTCACCTCCATGGCATATGTTGCTCACACACATGTACCTATGGACTAATTACCTATGTGTCTCACATTAAACACAATTAGTCCACCTATGTTGTCACTCAATTACCAAAACCAAACAAGGACCTTTCAATCTCCCCCTTTTTGATAATTGATGACAACTCTACAAAGATATGGAAATTAAGCACTTTTGGATTTATGTTGCTTGCCCAAGCAATTTTACCATGTGTAATGATTTTGGACAAGTACCACAAACCTGAAATGGTAGTATTAGCTCCCCCTACATATGTTCTAGAGTGTTTGGTTTGAAGCTCGCACATATGCATAGATTGGAATTATGGGAGAGTAATTACTACCAATGATGCTAAGGTGTAAAGAATTAACCTTTGAAGTGTGATACCAATCAGAGTTGCACTTTTAACACCATCCTTAGCATCATGAGTAGCTAGACAACAAAAATACTAAAAACCCCATGAGATCAACATTATAAGAAAGGTTCTAGTACTATGTGTAGCAATACAAGTCTAGCTACCATGCTATGCATGCTAGTAATCATAACATCAATCAAGTTCTACAACTAGCATACACCACACAAGCATGCATATTAAATGTAAAAACTTATGCAATGCAAGCAAGCACATGAATATGCACATATCAAATGCAATCAATCAAAAGTTCATGAGCTTGCTCCCCCTACTTGTGTGCTTCTCTTGTCCAAGAGTTTTGATCCTTCTTAATTTCTCAATGTTGCTCCCTCTTCTTTGTCCATATTCATGTCCAAACCCAACTTCCTATGATATCTTTGCAGTAATCTCTCCCCCTTTGTCATCAATTTTCATAAAAGGTATGCTTCTTTTGATACAAATGGTTGCACTTAGGGATAGATGGTTGACACTTGAATCTTGGATTTTTTATGGACACCCCTTGTATAGCTCTTTAGACACCATGTGTAGGATCTTGTGACCTTGATACCAATTGTAGTGGGGCTTCTCCGCCTATGTCCAAGCATGGGTCATTCATTCGATAATCTTGAGCTCTTGTGTATTAGGGATGCATTCTTCACTTGATGATCACTTAAAGTTGAGGATCACTTGTGGAACCACCATCTTGTATGAATGATACCATGTGTAGTGATATGATACCATGTGTATGATTGATTTGTCAATAAAACCATTTCTTGAACATTTACTATCTTCATGAGTACCACTTGTAGGATATCACTTATGAGTTGATCTAGACACCACTTGTGAATTCTTCTTGAAAAATAATTTGAGTCTAGATACCACTTGAAATAAATAAACTAGATATCCATTTGCATTGTTGTCTTGTGCTTGTACTCTTGTCGTCATCATGAGCTTCTATTATGACTTGGACTAAATTGATTTGCCTAAGTTTCCAAGTCCGGTTTGAACCAATGACAAGCTTCTTCACACCTCTTACTAGGGTAATCCTACCAATGTTGTACTTGTCACTTGTTAGCAATCCAAATTAAATCAAGTACTTGGGTTCAATAGCTCATGAACAAACTCATACACCAACCACTAGATCAATTAATCATTCAAGCAATAGTGGTAGGCTATGAATTTAAACATTTCATTTGTTATGCATGATCCTAATAGGCATGTACTATATGCACTAACCATATACTAGTAAGGGATGAGATGATCATGCACATTACAATGATATCTTTGCTATGTTGGAGTAGAGGATAGTCATTAGATTCCAATTTATTACTCTAATAGCAATGTGAAGTCTAATTCAATAGCTTGGCGAAGACCAATATTTGTATTTTGAAATCCATTCTTCACCCATATGAAATGAGAACCACTAATGATCAAGTGCACTAACTTATTGTGGTTGGCTTGCTTCATCCTTTGATCAATGCTTGCATGAGAGAACTAAGTATGAGAATATCATTTGAAATTGTCATGACTAGCTCTCTTTTGGGTGTTGCTTGCTTTTCTTGATCAATCCTATTGATTGTTTCAACTAAGCATCTCAAATGTCCCTCGGATCACCACTTCCATGTTAGCCTTCCAAGTACCACACTTGGTTTACCTACACATAAGCGGCAAGCCCCTACACTAGGGAGAAGTGACCTCTCTCCAAAGAACCATTCTTAACACTCACTTGAAATAAATTTGTTGATTGATCCAAGTGATGGACTTAATTTAATGAGTAACCTTGAAGCCTTTTTAAGTCCTTTTCTTTCTACTTGTTTAAGTCCTTTTCTTTCTACCAAATGAATTCCAATTGTCACTAGAACTTAAACCTCATTTTCATCATGAGCTTGGTGTTGATCTTCAATTTGAGTACAAATGTGTGCCAAGTACACTCCACTATCAAATGGCCTAATACTCATTTCTTGTCATGCTTCTAGATCAACTTAAAACCAAACTTAGGTACCTCAAACACTAATAAATATGTTTCCAACTTGAGGACCTTTCAATCAAAGTGACTCCAAATAAATCCAATAATTGTCATTTTTCTGGCAGATTCTGTACCGTTCAAAGATTAATTCATAACTCCCAATGTACAGCTCCAAATACCACGAAATTTGGTGTATATGTGGTTCACTAAGTCATCTAGCAGCTGAAAAAATTTGGGATCCATTTGACTTCTAGATTGCTATCAGATTTCAATTCTTCACCTCTGCAATATGCTGAAAATTGCTGCACTATAGCTGACAAGATCTACTCCAAAACCGAAGCATCTCTTATCCAACTCTCCTAAAATTTCTACAGAATCTAATATCATAAGTATAGAGCATGTAAACCAAATTTCAAGCCAATCCCAATAGATTTGATCACTCAAACTCAGACTTGATCTCAGCTAGCTCAGATTTTCAATTTAGGACTGATTTCAATCACTTGAGCTATACTTCATCAAATGTGAATCAAACTTGAAACTAACTTGCTTGAATACTTTCACAAGATATATATCTATTTAATCCTTTTACTAAAAGTCATCTTATAAACTTATCCAATCAAATCAATCCAAACTTGATTACTAGGAATTAAATCCATTCAAACATCTTATAGCAAGCGATATTGTATATTTATCCAATTCAATCAACTCATATGCACCCAAATGAAATGATCAACTAGAGATATACCGTGATTAGATCATGATCATCCATAGCAAGCTTTCACTCAATTATTTTTGCAAGCCATCAAATGTATCAATAAATCATCCACAATATGAATGTTGCACTTGTATGTTGATAGCTCTTGGACTTCATTATCTTGTCATGGCATTGGGATAATAATCATCATTTGTCAATACTTGGCTTAATCACATGATCAACACAATGAATACCACTTGAACCAAGCCTCCAATGCCCATGGTACCTACAAATAATCATCCACTTTTTGATGGTACCCAAACTAGTTGTCCAATGCCCATGGTCTCAAGTTAGGTGCAACATACTTAGACGTAGCCTTAGTATGAATAGCGGGATGTTTTGCAATTGCAACCATAGAGGTACCATTACCATCCTTTCTAAGAACATCATGATCATCAAATGAAATGGATTTAGAATTATTACCTATGGGACATGAATTTGCCATGTGTCCCTTTTCCCGGCATGAGTAGCAAACTCTCTTTAATTGAGCATTTTTCTTCCTTGCTCATGTGTTGCTTCTCATTGCCTTACCTCTCATAAGTTGATTGAGCCTTCTTCTCAAGATTGGTAGGACACTTCGAGGTAAAATGTCCCATATCTTCACACTTGAAGC
Organism: Miscanthus floridulus; assembly: GCF_019320115.1. NCBI lineage: Eukaryota > Viridiplantae > Streptophyta > Magnoliopsida > Poales > Poaceae > Miscanthus > Miscanthus floridulus. Next base: position 31,919,130 of record NC_089593.1, on the reverse strand, counting down.
ACTTGATGTGAGCATAGATTTTCTTCTCTTCTTGATTCTTGCTCATCATCTTGGCATCTTGAATAAGCTTTGGATGCCTTGCTCTTCCACCCCTTCTTGTTTTCTTCTTCTTCTTCTTCATCAAGTCACCACCATCTTCATGGTCGATCTTGATATGAACTTGGGGCTTCTTCTTTTCATCTTGTGGCCTCATCTCTGGCTTCTTGGTTGGGCAAGATTTGGCAAGGTGACCCATCTCATGGCATTTGAAGCACACGACATGAGGTAGCTTCTTTACTTTCTTGCCCTTGCTCTTGTTGAAGCCAATGCCACTCTTGTCACCATAGCTTCTTTTGTTGTTCAACATGTGCTCAAAGGTGATTTTGGTGTTGTAGCACCTCTCTAACTTGTTGCTCAATTTCTTCACTTCTCTTTTGAGCTCATTGTTCTCCTTCAAAATGTTAGTCTCACAAGACATAGAAGAAGAACAAGCATCTATATGTGAAGAACATGATATATCTAATAAATCATCACAAGAGGTGGATACATGCTTCTTGCCTAGATCACATGGGTTAGCAACATTATGTGATTGATCATTTGACCCAAGTGATGAGCTCTCACTAGTTTTAGCCTTTTCATTGGAATGTTCCTTAGTGAGAAAAGCATGGGATTGTACCAAGTTATCATGAGCAACACTAAGTTCCTCATGAGCCAATTTTAGCTCCTCATGTGAACAAGTAGTAACATAAAGTAAATGCTTTTGTTGTTCATATGTGTTCTTTAGAAATGAGTTTTCATTTTCCAATTTACTTGTTTTTGCCATCTCATTTCTTAAAGCCTTAGTGAGTTTGCATACAAGCTCAAAATTTGGATCATCACAATCAACAATCACACCACCAATAGATACATTTGCGTCACCATGTGACATGAAGCAATATGGTGATGTTAGAGAGCTTGTAGAAGCATGAACCATCATCATCACCATCAAGTGTGCATGGAGTATCATCATCGGTTGCATCACTTGTGGCATCATCATCAACCTTGTCAAGTGATCTTGTGGCATGATCATCATCATCACCACTTGAACATGAGGTGGAGCAATCTTCCACAATCACCGAATGTGGACGAGTCACCGAAGGTGTGCTTGATTGATTCCAACAACTCATGACGAGATGACAAACTAGAGGGGGGTGAATAGTCCTTTCTAAAAATAATCGCGTTGGCTAACCGTAAGAAATGCTGAATGAAAACTATCAGTCTAGCCTAGACTACACCCCTCTATATAAGTTACAAGCACCTTACAAAGATCCTAATTAGGCAACAAAGGTGCCATGCTAGCTAGAGCTCACCTAATCAATTCTAGAGCAAGGTCAAACAAACCTATGCTCTAGTACTTTGGTAACTGGGAGAGCTCCTACACAAACTAGTAAGCAAAAGCACAAAGCCACCTAAGCTCACTAGCAATGCTCAATAATAAGGCTACACAAGCCAAATTAGAGAGCGCAAATTAATTAGCTACACAAACTAAGCAATGTGACTAACAAGGTTACTAAAACCAAATTAGCCTCTCTTGTGTCGATCGCTCACTTGGTGGTTCGGCAGCTAATTGGCATCACCCGCCAAGCCCGCACATCGGGCGCCACAAGAACCTACCCACAAGAGAGGGTAGCTCAATGACATGCTCTACTAGAGTTGCTCTTCGTGGTCGCCGCAGGGTGAGCATAATCCCCCTCACAAATCCTCCTCTAGAGCACTGCACAATCTTCTCACGTGCTTCAATGGAGTCACAAGCCACCAAGTCATCTAGGAGGTGGCAACCTCCAAGAGTAAAAAGCACCACCGGCTTGCAACTCGATCACCTAGTGCCACTCGATGCAACCTCACGAGGCAACGCACTAGAATCACACTCACTCACAATTGAATCGTACTCTTGCAAGCACAAGTGAGTTAGAGGGCAGCCAAGCACACCTACACAATCCACCAAGGCTTAAGGGTGCTCAGCAACCAGCCCAATGCTGGCCAAGGGGATATTTATAATCCCCCACATGAAATAGAGCCATTGCTCTAAAGATTCCCTTCTCTATGAGGGCACCAAACACGGCGGTGCCTGGCATCGGACACGGTGGTACCCTTCCTAATGGTCGAATTCCAATGGCTAGAAACTAGCCATTGGTCACCGGATAGCTAGGGGTGGTGCACCACCATAGGGGTGGCGGTCACCCTTCGGCCAACTACATGAAACACCAGCTCTCTGGATAAAAGGGGTGGCGCTCGGTGGTGCACCGGACAGCCCCTGACGGTGCCACCGCCCTCCTCATGGCGGCGCACACTAGAACCGGCGGTGACCGAGTTACCCACGCTGCTGCTCTTGGCCTTGGTCTAGTGGGCACTGCCCTAGGGGTGGCAGTGCCACCAGACATGTAGTGGTGGTGCCCCCTAGGGCACCAGCCAACTCCTCCCTCTTGGCCTCTAGGTGGGCATCGCCCTAGGTGTGGCGGTGCCACCCAGGCAGCACTTTGAGCCTGGTTTTGCCTCCTCTTCTTCACCTTTTCTAACACCTTTGCAAATGTGCTAACACCGCCAAGTGAACACCATCTTATGCATGTGTGTTGGCTTTTCACAAACATTTCCTAAAGGATTAGCACTCTTTTCACAACGCCACTCGATCCTTACACGTATGCAAAGTTAGATTGCTCAAGTGGCACTAGATGACCGATATGCAAACAACTTTGCTCCTCTTAATAGTACGGCCATCTAACCTAAACGTGGTCATGTACTTCTCTACACAACCTTTGACCGGTGAAATGAAATGTCCTACAAATATACCTTTGCCTTGTGCATTCCATTCCATCTCCTCCAATGTTGATGCAACACATGCTCCAACCAATCACAAATGATATGATCCACTTCATATCATCACATGACCGTATTAGTTCATCAATCTTGACTTCACTTGCTCTTCTCCAATGCTTCAGTCCATCGGCGCCAAGTCATCGCCCAACTTGCCCTTCACACTTGCAACCAGTCCATCGAGCCAAGTCTTGTCTTGATCTTCTCCACCTTAGTCACATGACTCAATGTCATGTCTCATATGCAATGAGCTCCTTCATCACATGTGTGAGCTTTGCAACATCTCTGAACTATTTTTACCTCCATGGCATATGTTGCTCACACACATGTACCTGTGGATTAATTACCTGTGTGTCTCACATTAAACACAATTATTCCACCTATGTTGTCACTCAATTACTAAAACCAAACAAGAACCTTTCCGAAGCAGAACCCGAGCGTCTGACATGTGCGGCCGACCGGCCCCACCTACAGGCCAGTCGGCCTGTGGGCCCTACCTAGCAGCCCCTCCTCACTACATCGGTTCTCCACCACCTTAAGGATTGCATCTACACCATTCTTTTAAGTCATTTTGATCTAAGGGTCCAGGATTGATGTACCCCCCTATATATACCTACCTGTACCCCCTCCTCCATGTTGATCCTAAAACCCTAGAAACCAGAAGCTACAATTCATATCCTCTCATCAGGATCAGAGCTAGCAATCAAGAGAAGATTAGTCCTCCAAGTTAGGATCTAGTCTTGTATTAGAAACAGAGAGATAGAGTGTGAGGGAAGAGTTTGGAGGAGTTTTGGTCTATCGGTGCTCTCTATAGAGCTTGCTTCTGAGATTTCTCTGGTAATTAACTTCTAATTCAAGTAAGTATTATTGTTTATATTGTTCTTCAGGTTTGCGACTCTTTCTGAGTACTTTAATTGTGACATAACCACCCAATTTATACAAGATCAAGTACGGTTGTCCCCGCTAACATGTTCACACGCGCATACTTTCACTTATATAAACCCGGTTGTCCGCCGAGTGTCACGAAGGACCTCGGTAAATCAACATCACAACCAAGATCGCGTGATTAAGCAAATACACATAACATACGCAGAGTTGCAGCAAAAATAATATTATAAATGGGTTCACAAATAATAGTACAAGTTTGGGTTTCAAAAACCGATTAATAAAAACAACATAGCTTTCAAATGATTACATTAATATAAGTTCCAAATACATTGCTAGCATAAGTGACATCCTCTAATTAAAGCATATAGATGAGAAATAAATATAGAGTCACCGAGCCCACCGGTGGTTAGCCACCATCTTCAGTAGGCCAAAACTTCACCCGCAACATGGTGGGATAAACCCTGAGTACTCGAATGTACTCAGCTAGACTTACCCATCATAAACCAAAAATAAAGTGACCAAGGATTATGCAAGGCTTTATAAGTGGAGCTAGCTTGACAACATTTTGCATAAAACATGACTAATACAGTTGTACAATTATACTTTGGTCATCAAGTTAATTATAGCTATTCATCTCTAGATTAGCAGCTAACCTATGCCAAACATGTGGTATATCATTTGATAGCATACAATAGTAACCATAGCCGGTGTAATTCCATGTTTATCCGAACCATCACATTTCATAATACAATTACTACAATGTTGGTGATAGCCAAGTTTCTCGCTGTCTGGGAGAGATGGCGATTCGAATCGATTTCAACCAGCTGAGAATTTATTCCTAACACAAACCCAGACATACCTACGCCAAGGTAGTCTTAGGTCACCTTTGGTACAACTCAGGTCCACATTTCGTGGGTTCGCCCAGCGCCGCACAATCAGGGACGACCATCTGCTAGGACGATCAGGACTACCCTGCCCTTGTCTCACATCTGGCTTCCCGCACATACTTACTACCATCCAGAGTGTGCACTTTGATAGAGCGGGGCCCGGCCTGAGTTGAGCTACTCGGCTTCGCTGTTGGAACAAGTTATCTGGCCAGCTAAGTGATAGGCATGCGTTCAATCTTGTCAGAAGGGCCAACAACAGTACGGTCCTTAATCAGCACAGACGGAATCACATGAGTCAACCTACACATAGACTTCGCCCGGTCTCTATTTACATTACCCCATGGTTCTTCTCCACGATAGCAAATATAGCCAACCGTGCTTTGGTATCCACCTATATCTCGCAGGTGACAGGAAAATCACCCGACTTCTACCGGTCTAAGCATGGCTAAGCATATATTCGATCCTGGACCTACACATGGTTAAAGGTATATTTCTAGACAAGGAAACTATATGCATCAAGTGGTTCCAATCAACTCTTATAACCTAATGCATCAAACATAAAAGGACTCAAGTAATATTTTGTAAAACATGGAAGACTTAGAATGCTCCGGGGCTTGCCTGGGACCCAACACAAGGTTAGTGTTTGTTAGATGACACTCACTTGGTGAGCATCTCCCATCCTAGCACTTGTCCAGTCCTTCCATCTTCGGGATAGGTCCACCATACACCGTCTTCGGGTTTGGCTCCACCATCACATCCTTCATGTGGTTCATCTAGCATACCTAGATGAGATACAAGATGCAAGTGCATGAATATGAAGAATGGTAATATGAGATGCATCACATAATAGCATTCAAGGCAAACATAAGATCATGCAAGACATAGGCACCTAGAGTTATTTAACTAAACATCGCACAACCTATTATAGAGGGATAGCAATCATATTAGGCATGGCACACAAGTGAACTTAAGTTCAGATATTGCACACATGCATTGATCAAGAACTAACCAACATGTTTAGCCAAAACAAGAGCAAGCTAAAACAATCACCTAGCACATGTATAGATTCTGGACAGCAGCACATCAGTCATTTGTTTTAACCATAACTAGAGACATAGGTATCCAACAAGGGTAACCCTAGACTTTCTGGAAATCTAATGAAATTTCCTACAACATTTTTATTATCACCAGAAGCTTATTCCAAAGCTAACTAGGTCAAACATGCTAATGTTTTAGATCTGCACAGAACTAGGATAGAAAAGTAGTAGTAATTTCAACGATGCATAACTAGAGTTATGGACATCAAACAAGCATGAACCTTAACTTTCTAGAAATCTTATTAAATTATCTAAAAGATGTTTATTATCATCACAAGGTGATTCCACAATTAACAAGGTCAATCAAGCATAATTGAGCACCTCTGTCTAGACTTGAACAGATTCTGCCATGCAAATTCACAAGCTTATAACTAGAGATTTAGACCACCAAAAGGATTGATATTTAATAATTTAGAAATCTCATGAAAAGCACTACACTTATTCTATTATCTCCAAGACATGATTCAAAGCGTAGCTAAGTCAAATAACACAATCATTCAGATCTATATAGAGAGCATGCAAAATCTGACAATGAACTTACAAAATCTATAGCTCTTAAATTATCAGGCCTATGGTCGTGAAATTTGAACACAAGCAAGATTATAAAATTATCTACAACTTTTGTATTTAATACAACCACATCAAACATCATTTACACCACAAAAATAATTACACAAGCAAAACTGCACATGCATTCCACAAAGCAGTGGTACAGAAAACTAATAGGAATTTCAGAGAAGCATAACTGGAGTTCTAGACCTCCAAAAACATGAATCATAACTTTTTGAAAATATTATGACGTTACCTACAACTTTCTTATTCTCATCATAAGATGATTCTACAGTTAACAAGGTCAATTAATCCAATGAATGTATCTCTGTCCAAAACATGGACAGAATCTGACATGCCACTTTAAACAGCTATAACTAGAGTTCTACATGCCCAATAAATGTGGTTCTAGACTTTTTCGAAATCTTAGAAAATTCTAAACAACTTTGTTATAAACACATAGAGCAAAGTTGTAACAGAACCGCCCAATTTATACAAGATCAAGTACGGCTGTCCCCGCTAACACGTTGACACACACATACTTTCACTCATATAAACCCGGTAGTCCGCCGAGTGTCCCGAAAGACCTCGGTAAATCAACATCACAACCAAGATCGCGTGATTAAGCAAATACACATCACATACGTAGGGTTGCAGCGGAAAATAATATTACAAATGGATTCACAAATAATAGTACAAGTTTGGGTTTCAAAACCGATTAGTGAAAACAACATAGCTTTCAAAAGGTTACATTAATATATGTTCCAAATACATTGCTAGCATAAGTGACATCATCCGACAAAAGCATATAGAGGAGAAGTAAGTATAGAATCACCGAGCCACCGGCGGTTAGCCACCATCTTCACAGGCCAAGAACTTCACCTGCAACATGGTGGGATAAACCCTGAGTACGAGAAGGTACTCAGCTAGACTTACCCGTCAAACCAGAATAAAGGACACCAAGGATCATGAAAGGCTTATGAGGTGGGCTAGCTTGACATAGTTGCATAAAAGAGCTTATGAATATAGTGACCAATTTAAACTTAGCATCAAGCTTATCATCATTTACCTGTCCACTAGATTAGCACCTGTACTAGAGCACTCACTTATTAGGAGCAATCAATATTAACCATAGCAGGTATATTCAGGCTGTTATCATTATATCATCATTTCCGAACCATTATGTTATTTAGTGTATCTACTTTGGAGATAAGCCCGTCAAGTTCTCACTAACCGGGAGAGACGGCGACTCGAATCGAATTACAACTCAGCTGAGGGGGTATTCCTAACTCTCACCCTGGCATACTTAGCAAGGGTAGCCGTGGGTTACCTTTGGTACATCTCAGGAACCAAATTCGCGGGTTCGATCAGCGCCAGCACTCTCAGGGATACCCTTCTGCCAGGACGATCAGGACTTTTAAATCACCTGCCCTTGGACTCACGCCTACGGCTCCCTTCCGAGGCGCACTTTATACTTATCGACTCCCGGCCTGAGGTGAGCTACTCGGCTTCGTGGTCGGTCTCCAGACCCGGCCAACTAAGAGAGAGGCATGCGTTCAACATGAACAGGAAAGGCTCCAAGATTCAGTCCTTAATCGACACAGGCGGAGTCACTGCAAACCGGCAAGCCTCCGCCCGGTCTTCATTTCAAATTAAGACTGGTTCTTTTCCACGATAGCAAATATAGCCAACCGTGCCATATGTATCTTCCTATATCTCGCAGGTGACAGGAAATCACCTGACTTCTACCGTGTTAAAGCAGGGCTAAGCACTACACGAGCCTAAGCTACATAGGATTCAGGGTATCAATATCTGGACAAGGATTGGATAACCAATGCAGCAAGTGTTTGCATCCAACACCTAAACTTAATGCAACAATATATATATATGTAACAATAATACTTTAACTGCATTTCGGAAATTAGGAGGCTTAATATGCTCCGGGGCTTGCCTAGGATCCCACACTGAGTCAGTGTTAGTTAGACGACACTCGTTAAGTGAGCATCTCCCGTCCTAGCACTTGTCCAGTCCTTCCACCTTCGGGATAGGTCCACCATACACCGTCTTCGGGTTCGGCTCCAACATCTCATCCTTCACGTGGTGCATCTAGCGTACCTAGATGAGATGCAATATGCAAGTGCATAAATATGAAGAATAGCACCATGAGACGCATCACAAAATAGCAAGCAAGACAAGCATAGTTTACACTAACACACTTAAGTACTTTGCGATGCTTAACTTAACATCACACAATCTATCATGCTAAGATAACAAAGAATATTATACATGGCACATAAGTCTCACAAGATCTCAGGTGTATTTAACTTAATTACTAAGGACGTGAACCACACCTAGCAACATGCAAAGCAAGTCAAGGTGAAGCAACAACTATAACCGGAATATGCCAATTTCTAGACTTGCAAACAACAGCTTCATAAATCAATCATATCTGGAGTTTTATAAATCCAAATGATATAAAACAAGACATTCTGGAAAGCTTAGGAAATTATCCACATTTCATCTTTAATCATCTCAGCATGATTCCCAAGTTATCATGACCAAACATGCTAATCTTTTAAGTCTGCGCAGAATGTAAGCAAAATCTGACAGTAGACTTATTAAGCATGCAACTCCTAAACTATCAGACCTAGGATCATGAAAATTTAACACAAGCAAGATAAGATAATCATCTACGACTTTTGTATTTACCAAAACTACAGTAAACATCATTTACACCATGAAACTAGTTGCACAAGTAACACTTGCACCAGCAGCCTAAACAGCAGAGGCACAGCTATGGACAGAAAACTTATAGGAACTTTAGAGAAGCATAAATGGAGTTCTAGACCTCTGACAAACATGATTCTTAACTTTATGGAAAGCTTATAAAGTTACCTACAACTCTCTTATTATCATCTTAAGATGATTTCATAGTTAACAAGGTCAATTAAACCAAGGAAGACGTCTCTATCCAAAACATGAACAGAAACTGATATGCTACTTTAAACAGCTATAAGTTGAGTTCCACATGTCCAATAAATATGGTTCTGGAATTTTTGGAAAGCTTAACAAATTGTGAACAACTTTGCTATAAACATCTAGAACTAATTCTGCTACTAACAAGGTCACACATGGCACACAAAGCATCCCTGTCTGGGTTTGGGCAGAAACTGCCACAGTACTTTAAACAACTATAGCTAAACACATACTTAACCAAAAATTGTGCTCTTTAGCTTTTTGAAAAGCTTATGAAAATTACTACAACTCATTTATTATCAACAAGGCATGATTCATAACTTAACTGAGCCAAACAATGCATACATGCATAACTGTCCAGAATAGAAGCAAAGCAGCATATGTCATTTGTTATTTTTCATATCTCTAAATTGATCAAGCCGAAAATCCTGAAATTTTTACCACACATCAAACATCACATGAGTAGCATGCCACAAAATTTTCACTTCATTTGGAGCCCTACAACTGCAGTTACGAAAAAGATAAATACAATTAGAATTACAAACCTAGCTGCATAAATATATTTTTACAGCCAAAACTTTAAAGTAAAACATGTAATATTATAGATCTGGTGCATAGAGAATTTCACAAGGATTCCAAAAAGTCCTCATTTGCTAATTTACGATTTTTCTACAAATTACTACGAATTTTCAAAGTGGAGCATTCAAATCTGTAAAAACCAGAGAAAAGGAGTTGAAATCTTGCATCGGGGTCCCTGCGGAAAACACAAATTAAACACGAACAAATTGATCCTTTTCGGCACTGTTCACTGGAGTCACTAGTTCTTCACAAAACCCCCTGGAAAAGCTTCTATTCACGCGCGTGGTCCTTCGCTCCTTCTTCTTCACGGAGTCGCAGCAGAGGCTTGGCCGGCCGACTCGGCCAGCGAGAGCCTGGCAGCGGCGGCGAGCGGCGGCACTGCGCTCTACCCTAGGCCCGCAAGCGCATAGCTTGGACCATGGCGACCTGAGACAGCACATCCGCGTACCACAGTGGCAGCAGCGACGGCGTACCGGCGGCGGACGGCGACGGCGCTGCTCGCTGGACCTAGCCAGCTGGCTGCGAAGGAGGACCGTGGCCGAGCCGGAGCCCCGGGCTCAGCCAGCCGCGTGCAGCAGCGGTCCAGCTGCAGCCCACGGGAGCAGCAGCAGGAGCTGACCGACGGCATCAATGGCGACCGCGCCCTGGAGCTCGCGTGCGACGCCAGAGAGCGAGGAAGGGAGAGTGGAGAGGCGCGTGGGTGATAGAGGAGCTCGAACACTCGGTTTAAGGAGCGGGGGTGCGACAGGGCAGCAGAACACGCGGCAGCGGCGCGTGGCAATGGCATGGCGCGAGCTCTGCATGGATGCCACGCGCTCCCCCTTTGGGGCATTCCACCGAGCGGCTGGCAGGTGTCGGAGCGGGCCGGTTGGACCACATTATTGGGCCTGTTCTGGTCCGAACTAAGTCATGGGCCCTGAAGCAAGTTTGTTGTCCACATGATGACCTACAAATTTCATTTATGGACCACGGCCATTTGAGCAATGGATTAGCAGTTAATTAGGCTCCAAAGTGATAGTGTCGGTGTGTTGATAACAGTCACGGGAGCTCACCTTCGGAGGTCAAAACTCAGTCAAACTCAGTGCAACTTTTTGCATGCTCTTCTCCATAACATAACCTTGAACTTTTATTTTTGGATTAACTCAAGTTGCTTAACAAAATTTGGAGAACGCGGGATGTCAACGTCGATGTCGGTGAAATCCGGACTGCAAACACGGTCGGGTTGATTTCAGCTTTTTCTCTTATACTTTGAGCACTGTTTTGATCTATTTCGAAGCTAAATCATGACTTGGTCCTTTAACAAAGTTTGTTATACTCAAACTTTTCTTCAACTTTCATTTTTGGTCAAACCTCATATCTAGTCCAGAAGTCAACTTTATTTCTCGGTCAACGCAAAGTCCTTTCTGCTACAAAATATAGGGTTTCCATTATTTTCGGACATTTTCTCCACCTTCGCTCAACACGAACCCTTCATAACTTTTGTTGTAGAGTTCAATTAGAGTTGTTTGAGCAAGTTTACAAGGTTTGGTTGACTTCATATGTTTCCATTCACTTGATAAAGCAATTCATGCAAAGATATGACTTATCATTTCATGTGACTTTTTGATTCCAAACTTCATGAAACTTTTCCACGGGTCTAGATGGATGCATGTGGATGTAATGTACATGGAAGAAGCATGCTTAGAATTACTCTTGCATAATCTTAACAAGGGTCCATATGTAAGCGGTTGTGTGTGGCCCAAGTTTAAGTTGAAGCTCCATCATGTAGATTGGATCTTGACACCTTGATTACCACTTGACATGTCATGTTTGAGCTCAACCCCATTGCTTAACTGGTGATAAACACCTGGGGTGTTACAGCCCTCCCCCCTTAAAGGAATCGCGTCCCGAGATTCGGTGCGAAAGACTTTTAAGGGAAGAGAAACATGTCATCCAGTTTCCAACATCAGTGATAGCATTAGGCCACTTAACTTCAGAGTATCAGAGAGGCTAATTTTGTCACGACACTTTCTGATACTTGCTCTACGTCGTAAGCTGTTGTCTGAAGAATTTCCTTCGTTGGTGTCCATTAAGCATTGTTACATTGGAAGGAATCCAAGATAGCACTGTCCTACGTACTTCGTCCTCGATGTACGAAGAGTGATACAAGTGCATACTAAATACTTGTAACATCTACTTCCTTAGTGGATATAGCACGGACCTTATGGACTTTGCACTAGATTGCAGTCGGTTGACGGATATTCCTTACAACGGTGTTATATTTGCTCTCAAGGTTTGAAAAGCAGTTCTCTACTAAAGTGGCTTGAGCACAACTTCTCATAAAGGAGGTGATCATAGACAGGGTAAACATCCTTTGAGGGTATGAGAAGTTAGTTAACCAATATCCAAACTGGTTGTAGCGGTGCAATCACTCAGATGTCAACTGATGGAAAGCTACATAATGTTCCATGTATGTAGTGCTCTTCCTCTGATAATGACACTGTATTATCTGAGTCTATTGAGTGAGGGGTAAATGTAATAGCTGACTCAGTCGGCTCAATGTTCTCGATGATCATTCCTTAGGGAGCCTTTGGATCCAGGTTGCAACAGTGATCTGGGTGGAATCTGATGCAACTTCATGGGTAAAAACACATATAAGGTACCAAAGACATGTCAGCATTGGAGAACCATTGATGCAGAAGGATGTTAGCGAGGCTTGGAGGACAACACAAGTTGCAAGTAATCACAAAACTAGGGACTAGTTCACTACCAAGCATTCTGATCTAAGAGGGCAAAACCAAGGCGCATAGGGGTGCAATTAGTCTTCTCAAGAGTATGGAGGGTTGTCTAACAGCAAGACATCTACAAGTTGTAATTTCTCGGTATGAATTACAAACACAACCGTCTAATGCAAAGGATGATCGCAGTCACAACAAAATTGCAGATTCTGTACCCTTTTGTTTTCTATTCATATCTCACAAACTAGTGCTCCATTGTGCATGAATTTTGGTAGGTACGTAGATCCATGGGTCTTCTAACTACTCACCCAAATTCAACTCAACCGGACTCCGTTTGACCATCCAAACAATTCGTCTACCAAAACTGCTCTGTTCTGAAATGGCAGCAAACCAAGCCGATAAGATATCTCTCAAATCCGATGTTTTACTCAACCAATACTCAAACCAACTTAAGACATGGAAGGGTCCTAAGCAAGGAATGAGATCACCAAGTTTGGAGTCAATCCGATTTTGTTTGAGTCACTAATCGCCGGCTTGAAGATAACCGGTTTTGCTGTTTCTTTGCTTAGCATTATTCTGTGAGATCTGGCCTTCGTAGTTACCACAAGTTGTTACCTAGCTAGAGATTAACCTTACTATGGGAAACTAATCAGTTGTCTCTCAACACTCAAAGTTCCAAATTCTGACTCTTGACCACAACAATAATTGCAATCAAGGCACAAACAGACGATCGTCATCGAAGTCTGCAAATAAGGAGTCACACTAGAGATGGTTGATTTCAACTGTATGACCATCATGCACCTACAGATCAAGAACTTGAACGGGAGGTTCATTAGCACCCGGTGACCTGTTACACCACATGATATCGCCATCCATTATCATTAGATTGATAACTTGTCCAACATTAAGTGTTGGGTACCTTTCTGATCCAACAGGGACGACATAAGTTGCTCACTAGACGACTGACATCATTACAGGGACAACCAAGTGGAGTCACTTGTCTACCACCTCTTGTAGTCTGTTAATGTTTATGTCGGTGACCAGTTCTACAAAGGTTATCCTTTTTTTTTGACTTCAAAAGGAAGCTCTACTACTTTCGGTCTCATGTATGTATCTTCGATAAGATATGGAGAGATAACCAAGGAAGAGTTCACATGAAAATAACACATCGGTGCAGTTCGGCAATGGATCATGACTAGGAACCTCGATACCAGCGCGCACCTAGCAGCACAACCATGCGTCGGCCGCCCACAAGGAGGCCCTAGGTTCCGTCACGGCACCGTAGATCGCTAATCGTGGCACCATTACTGAACATACAACCCACCAGAATTCTCACGTGGCACAAATTTGGTTGCGTAGGAGCAAGCACAATGAGAAGGAGGGATAGCAAACAAAGGTAGTCACAAGGTTAGGAGTCAACAAGTAGGGGATCCGAAGATCAAAACACCATGCAAGAGAGCATAGCCTAATTGTCGAAGACAGCTAAGCAGGAGACTCTTGCTAATTTCCATATACGTCTTGTGTCCACCCAAGTGATTACCAGATAAAGGTTAACATGAGATTTGGTCTTGTCGAGCAGCAACAAGAGATCAAGACTGATAAACATCCAGAGACTTCAACGGGTTAGAGACAAAACAAGCGAGATTCGAGGGACAGAGCCATTGCACTGACTAGAGATTCAGTTGATAAAGCAACAACATGATCTACGAGGAAGAGGTTCCAAAGCCAGGGCAGATAGCGATTAGCGTTGCACTAGCTCATCAATAAGAGAAAGAGCAATGAAGTCCGACAAAGATTTTTGAGCAAGGTCCTCCCCCATACGAGCGGGACAACCACGACACATGCAAGCATTCAAGGGAATTAAGCTTGGGCCTAAGGTCAAGCAAAGGCATGGATAAAGGTCTTCGTAGCGCAACATTCAAGGGCTAGCAACCACGTGTACAAGCTCAGGCTCCCAAGAGAGAACCTAATTGGAGACAACAACTGTGCGATTACGTAACTTGAGCGTTGTTTTAGGATAAAGCTATTTGACACTCATATGCTTACCGAGGACAAAAGGGTGACAACTACGACACTACCTAGATAACTAGCATCCACACATATATCATGTTCTTAAGCGAGCATTTCGAAACACTCAATTCGATTAGCTTAAGCGACTATTACTAAGCACAAAGCTCACACCTAACAAGTAGTCACCTACAATAACACCACTACACACAAACATGCGAACATGGTGGTAAGGTACTGTTATCTTTTATTTCCCTTTTTACTGAGTGAGTGAATATCTCTACAAAACAAGTTTTACTTAGATTTAGCAATTTAGTTTTCAAAGGGGTGAACTTTTTGTTAACTATTAACTCATCATCTATTTCCTTTGGAAGCCAACATACGAGGCAAAGCTAATCACACACTAACTTCAAGCATAGCTATTCAAGCAGCATGGGACAAGGCATTTTGGCTAGCTTCACATAGGGAAAATAGTGACATCACATTGATCACAAGTTACTTAGCATTAGAACAAGGTGAGGGAAGCATATTTATGCACAAGCACAATCATGATGCATGCTCGTCCTATTCGTCCTCACAAAATTGCCAACCAAAGGTGGCAATCACGTTATATGTCGGTGGCATAACACGTACTCTCTCGATATATAGCTAGTCGTCAGCTACATTCAATCTACGCATTCGTGGTTAGCGTACCTGCAGGCAAATCCATTGCAGCCCATTCCCACAAGAGATAAATAAGCACACAATGAAAATAGTAAACTAAGATACTCTCCATATATACATCCCCAGATGTATATACTTCGATATCCATAGCTACCCGACAGATATCCCCGTAATTAAGTACCTTCATATATACATGTGTGTAACATGTAAATATTCCAGTAACCATAGCTCACTCTCCCCTAGACCGATAGTTGGACGGTCATGCTCTCACAACTCACACTTACCTGGGCGTAGAGACAATTGATCCATACATTACCATTCAAGCGAATGGCATCCATACAATAGCACGCCGTATGGACGACGAAAGTAAAAACCCCATGTTAGTACTTAGATAGCCACCTAATAGTCCTTAACTGGGCATAAAGGAGGATGTCGCTAGCATAGTTTTGCAAATTAGTTTTGACAATCTGCCTGTAGCTAAAGTTTTAGTTAAAATAGGCTTTTTTTTTAAAACCAAAACTTTGTTTTTAAAACAATATACATGACAGTATTATGCTTAATCTTGCTCTGATGCCAGCTGTAACAGAACCGCCCAATTTATACAAGATCAAGTACGGCTGTCCCCGCTAACACGTTGACACACACATACTTTCACTCATATAAACCCGGTAGTCCGCCGAGTGTCCCGAAAGACCTCGGTAAATCAACATCACAACCAAGATCGCGTGATTAAGCAAATACACATCACATACGTAGGGTTGCAGCGGAAAATAATATTACAAATGGATTCACAAATAATAGTACAAGTTTGGGTTTCAAAACCGATTAGTGAAAACAACATAGCTTTCAAAAGGTTACATTAATATATGTTCCAAATACATTGCTAGCATAAGTGACATCATCCGACAAAAGCATATAGATGAGAAGTAAGTATAGAATCACCGAGCCACCGGCGGTTAGCCACCATCTTCACAGGCCAAGAACTTCACCTGCAACATGGTGGGATAAACCCTGAGTACGAGAAGGTACTCAGCTAGACTTACCCGTCAAACCAGAATAAAGGACACCAAGGATCATGAAAGGCTTATGAGGTGGGCTAGCTTGACATAGTTGCATAAAAGAGCTTATGAATATAGTGACCAATTTAAACTTAGCATCAAGCTTATCATCATTTACCTGTCCACTAGATTAGCACCTGTACTAGAGCACTCACTTATTAGGAGCAATCAATATTAACCATAGCAGGTATATTCAGGCTGTTATCATTATATCATCATTTCCGAACCATTATGTTATTTAGTGTATCTACTTTGGAGATAAGCCCGTCAAGTTCTCACTAACCGGGAGAGACGGCGACTCGAATCGAATTACAACTCAGCTGAGGGGGTATTCCTAACTCTCACCCTGGCATACTTAGCAAGGGTAGCCGTGGGTTACCTTTGGTACATCTCAGGAACCAAATTCGCGGGTTCGATCAGCGCCAGCACTCTCAGGGATACCCTTCTGCCAGGACGATCAGGACTTTTAAATCACCTGCCCTTGGACTCACGCCTACGGCTCCCTTCCGAGGCGCACTTTATACTTATCGACTCCCGGCCTGAGGTGAGCTACTCGGCTTCGTGGTCGGTCTCCAGACCCGGCCAACTAAGAGAGAGGCATGCGTTCAACATGAACAGGAAAGGCTCCAAGATTCAGTCCTTAATCGACACAGGCGGAGTCACTGCAAACCGGCAAGCCTCCGCCCGGTCTTCATTTCAAATTAAGACTGGTTCTTTTCCACGATAGCAAATATAGCCAACCGTGCCATATGTATCTTCCTATATCTCGCAGGTGACAGGAAATCACCTGACTTCTACCGTGTTAAAGCAGGGCTAAGCACTACACGAGCCTAAGCTACATAGGATTCAGGGTATCAATATCTGGACAAGGATTGGATAACCAATGCAGCAAGTGTTTGCATCCAACACCTAAACTTAATGCAACAATATATATATATGTAACAATAATACTTTAACTGCATTTCGGAAATTAGGAGGCTTAATATGCTCCGGGGCTTGCCTGGGATCCCACACTGAGTCAGTGTTAGTTAGACGACACTCGTTAAGTGAGCATCTCCCGTCCTAGCACTTGTCCAGTCCTTCCACCTTCGGGATAGGTCCACCATACACCGTCTTCGGGTTCGGCTCCAACATCTCATCCTTCACGTGGTGCATCTAGCGTACCTAGATGAGATGCAATATGCAAGTGCATAAATATGAAGAATAGCACCATGAGACGCATCACAAAATAGCAAGCAAGACAAGCATAGTTTACACTAACACACTTAAGTACTTTGCGATGCTTAACTTAACATCACACAATCTATCATGCTAAGATAACAAAGAATATTATACATGGCACATAAGTCTCACAAGATCTCAGGTGTATTTAACTTAATTACTAAGGACGTGAACCACACCTAGCAACATGCAAAGCAAGTCAAGGTGAAGCAACAACTATAACCGGAATATGCCAATTTCTAGACTTGCAAACAACAGCTTCATAAATCAATCATATCTGGAGTTTTATAAATCCAAATGATATAAAACAAGACATTCTGGAAAGCTTAGGAAATTATCCACATTTCATCTTTAATCATCTCAGCATGATTCCCAAGTTATCATGACCAAACATGCTAATCTTTTAAGTCTGCGCAGAATGTAAGCAAAATCTGACAGTAGACTTATTAAGCATGCAACTCCTAAACTATCAGACCTAGGATCATGAAAATTTAACACAAGCAAGATAAGATAATCATCTACGACTTTTGTATTTACCAAAACTACAGTAAACATCATTTACACCATGAAACTAGTTGCACAAGTAACACTTGCACCAGCAGCCTAAACAGCAGAGGCACAGCTATGGACAGAAAACTTATAGGAACTTTAGAGAAGCATAAATGGAGTTCTAGACCTCTGACAAACATGATTCTTAACTTTATGGAAAGCTTATAAAGTTACCTACAACTCTCTTATTATCATCTTAAGATGATTTCATAGTTAACAAGGTCAATTAAACCAAGGAAGACGTCTCTATCCAAAACATGAACAGAAACTGATATGCTACTTTAAACAGCTATAAGTTGAGTTCCACATGTCCAATAAATATGGTTCTGGAATTTTTGGAAAGCTTAACAAATTGTGAACAACTTTGCTATAAACATCTAGAACTAATTCTGCTACTAACAAGGTCACACATGGCACACAAAGCATCCCTGTCTGGGTTTGGGCAGAAACTGCCACAGTACTTTAAACAACTATAGCTAAACACATACTTAACCAAAAATTGTGCTCTTTAGCTTTTTGAAAAGCTTATGAAAATTACTACAACTCATTTATTATCAACAAGGCATGATTCATAACTTAACTGAGCCAAACAATGCATACATGCATAACTGTCCAGAATAGAAGCAAAGCAGCATATGTCATTTGTTATTTTTCATATCTCTAAATTGATCAAGCCTAAAATCCTGAAATTTTTACCACACATCAAACATCACATGAGTAGCATGCCACAAAATTTTCACTTCATTTGGAGCCCTACAACTGCAGTTACGAAAAAGATAAATACAACTAGAATTACAAACCTAGCTGCATAAATATATTTTTACAGCCAAAACTTTAAAGTAAAACATGTAATATTATAGATCTGGTGCATAGAGAATTTCACAAGGATTCCAAAAAGTCCTCATTTGCTAATTTACGATTTTTCTACAAATTACTACGAATTTTCAAAGTGGAGCATTCAAATCTGTAAAAACCAGAGAAAAGGAGTTGAAATCTTGCATCGGGGTCCCTGCGGAAAACACAAATTAAACACGAACAAATTGATCCTTTTTGGCACTGTTCACTGGAGTCACTAGTTCTTCACAAAACCCCCTGGAAAAGCTTCTATTCACGCGCGTGGTCCTTCGCTCCTTCTTCTTCACGGAGTCGCAGCAGAGGCTTGGCCGGCCGACTCGGCCAGCGAGAGCCTGGCAGCGGCGGCGAGCGGCGGCGCTGCGCTCTACCCTAGGCCCGCAAGCGCATAGCTTGGACCATGGCGACCTGAGACAGCACATCCGCGTACCACAGTGGCAGCAGCGACGGCGTACCGGCGGCGGACGGCGACGGCGCTGCTCGCTGGACCTAGCCAGCTGGCTGCGAAGGAGGACCGTGGCCGAGCCAGAGCCCCGGGCTCAGCCAGCCGCGTGCAGCAGCGGTCCAGCTGCAGCCCACGGGAGCAGCAGCAGGAGCTGACCGACGGCATCAATGGCGACCGCGCCCTGGAGCTCGCGTGCGACGCCAGAGAGCGAGGAAGGGAGAGTGGAGAGGCGCGTGGGTGATAGAGGAGCTCGAACACTCGGTTTAAGGAGCGGGGGTGCGACAGGGCAGCAGAACACGCGGCAGCGGCGTGCGGCAATGGCATGGCGCGAGCTCTGCATGGATGCCACGCGCTCCCCCTTTGGGGCATTCCACCGAGCGGCTGGCAGGTGTCGGAGCGGGCCGGTTGGACCACATTATTGGGCCTGTTCTGGTCCGAACTAAGTCATGGGCCCTGAAGCAAGTTTGTTGTCCACATGATGACCTACAAATTTCATTTATGGACCACGGCCATTTGAGCAATGGATTAGCAGTTAATTAGGCTCCAAAGTGATAGTGTCGGTGTGTTGATAACAGTCACGGGAGCTCACCTTCGGAGGTCAAAACTCAGTCAAACTCAGTGCAACTTTTTGCATGCTCTTCTCCATAACATAACCTTGAACTTTTATTTTTGGATTAACTCAAGTTGCTTAACAAAATTTGGAGAACGCGGGATGTCAACGTCGATGTCGGTGAAATCCGGACTGCAAACACGGTCGGGTTGATTTCAGCTTTTTCTCTTATACTTTGAGCACTGTTTTGATCTATTTCGAAGCTAAATCATGACTTGGTCCTTTAACAAAGTTTGTTATACTCAAACTTTTCTTCAACTTTCATTTTTGGTCAAACCTCATATCTAGTCCAGAAGTCAACTTTATTTCTCGGTCAACGCAAAGTCCTTTCTGCTACAAAATATAGGGTTTCCATTATTTTCGGACATTTTCTCCACCTTCGCTCAACACGAACCCTTCATAACTTTTGTTGTAGAGTTCAATTAGAGTTGTTTGAGCAAGTTTACAAGGTTTGGTTGACTTCATATGTTTCCATTCACTTGATAAAGCAATTCATGCAAAGATATGACTTATCATTTCATGTGACTTTTTGATTCCAAACTTCATGAAACTTTTCCACGGGTCTAGATGGATGCATGTGGATGTAATGTACATGGAAGAAGCATGCTTAGAATTACTCTTGCATAATCTTAACAAGGGTCCATATGTAAGCGGTTATGTGTGGCCCAAGTTTAAGTTGAAGCTCCATCATGTAGATTGGATCTTGACACCTTGATTACCACTTGACATGTCATGTTTGAGCTCAAACCCATTGCTTAACTGGTGATAAACACCTGGGGTGTTACAAAAGTTTACTATTAAAAAGGCCCCACAGTACCAACAAGGCAACCCTATCTGGGTTTGGGCAGAAATAGCCACAGAAATTTAAAGCAACAATAACTAAAAATCTACTTAACCAAAAATTATGCTATTTAGCTTTTTGAAAATATTAAGAAAATTAATACAACTCATGTATTGTCATCAAGTCAAGATTCATAACTTAACTGAGCCAATTAATTCAAACATGCAGACCTATTCAGAATAGGAGCAAAGCAACATAGAGAATTTGTTATTTTTATAGCTCTTAAAATATCAAGTCTAAAATCCAGAAATTTTTACCAGACATGAACCATCTCCTTAGTAGCACTCCATAAATATGTCACATTTATTTGAGCACAACAACTACAGTTATGAAAAAGACAAAACACAACTAGTATTAAAAACCTAACTGCACAAATTGATTTTTACAGCAAAAACTTTAAACTAAAGCATGTCATATTATAAATCTACTGAATAGATAATTTAACAAGGATTCCAAAAAGTCCTCATTTACGATTTTATGATTTTCTACTAATTACTACGAATTTTCAAAGTTGATCATTCAAATCTACATAAATCAAAGAAAAGGAATGTAAATCTTGCATCGGGGCCTCTGCAGTTTTCACAAATTAAACTAGAACAAAAAGATCATTTCCGGCACTATTCAACTGAGTCACGGCTTCGCACTTAGACCCTCTCACTTCTTCAAATTCTTGCCCGCGGTCCTTCACATACTCTTCATCACGGGAGGAGAGCAGAGCTTGGCCTAGGCCGGCCGGGCTCAGCCAGCGAGAGCCGGTAGCGGCAAGGAAGGGCCGACCGGCCTTGGCCGTGGTCAACTGCGACTACTGTAGCTCCTAGCCGTGGTCCGGCGCGGTGAGGTTGCGATGAGGCTAAGGGCCGGCTCGACTAGCGACCGGCTGAGGCGCGTCGGTGGAGCGAGGTCGACAAGAGAGGATGACCGAGGTGGCCGGGGTGTCGGCAAGCAGCGGTGCTCAAACATGGAGCACAGCTCGGTGGCCATGGAGAGGGAGCAGGGGAACGGGGCGGCCATGGAGCATAGCTCGGCGGCCATGGCAAACGCGGCTGTGCACAGCGCAAGCATGCGCCAGAGCGAGAGAATGAGAGAGCGAGAGAGAAAGGAGGGCACTCGGGCGTCCAAAACGAGCGAGCACGGCACCGTGGCATGCATGCATGCGCGCGCGAGGCCACACGGCACATTTCACCTATGTGCAGTCGGCCATGAATGCGAGCAAACACTGTCAAGCCAATACCACCGCTAAATTACGACTAAAACTCCAACTTTCCCATCCTTTATCTCCCGATCCAGTGGTCCTATGATTACGGCGCAAGAGGCAAAGTTGTATATCTTTGTGAGGTGAACAATATTTGTTTAAGTATCAAGAGCTAACTTGAACTGTATTGGAAGATACAGAGCTCCAAAGGAGGGCACCCCAAAACTGAATTCTGCAGTTCAGTTTCAGACCGACTGAAACCGCATCATTCTCACCTCTCTACTCTCTAATCCAGCCAGTTTCAGCAAAAACCTCAGTAATACAAGTTGTAGATCTAAGGGAGTACTACAACTTATATTAGAGGTTCATGAACTGGGTCGGCCTGTTTTGGGATATAAAGAGCTCAAAATAAGCTAACCCGAAACTAAAATTTCAGTTCTCAGACTTAGTAAAATTTTGAGTACTGAAAACAGCTGCAGGTTCCAAGTTTGAGCCTCGGTTGGACTTGCTTACGATCTGATCTAGCTCTTTGTCCAAAAACAAAGTTTGTTCTACTCCACTCAAACTTCAACTTTTATTTAATGTGCAACTCCATGCAAGCAATGTAAGTGATTGGCCAACATAGGTCAAAATAGCATCACGGTAAAGCTTAAATAAGAGTTTTTGACCGATTGAGGACATTTTCTTGACCTTTGCTCAACATGAACCCTTCATGACTTTTGTTGTAGAGTTCGATTGGAGTCATTTGGGCAAGGTATCAAGGTTTGGTTGACGATCTATAATTCCATTCACTTAATAAAGCAATCTAAGAAAGATTATAACTTGTCATTTCATGTGACTTCTTGATTCTAAACTTCATGAAACTTTTTCACTGGTCAAGAGAGATGCATGTTGATGTAATGTACATGAAATAAGCATGTTTAACATTACTCTTGCATAATCTTAACAAGGGTCCACATGTAAGCAAAGGTGCATTGTCCAAGTTTAAGTTGCAGCTCACTCTTGTAGATTTGATCTTGACACCTTTATCACCACTTAACATGTCATGTTTGAGCTCAAACCCATTGCTTAACTGGTGACAAACACCTGGGGTGTTACATTAATCCTTGTTGCTCCTGGGTTAAAGTAGTATTCGTAGTGTAAGCATGGTGCTTAGACTCAGTTACTCATGGATGTACTCTATATTCTAGAATGGTGGTAACTCGCGAGGGTGACTCTTATTGCCTCGTTGAATCCTTTATAGTCCACCTCCCGTCTATAGGTTGAGCAAGACCTTATTACTATAGGAAACATACTTTGCCTGTGTTTTCCTTAGTAATATCCCTAGAATTGAACAATAGAAGACATAGTTTACCGAAGTTAGAACTAGAAGACCTTAGCAACCTCCTTTACACTCTTGTTATCTCAAGTCTTGTTGCTACTCTGGGTTAAGTTAGATTTAGTTATTCTCACACACGTTCCTTGAGTTTAATATTTTGGAATACTTTCTAGTGAAGTGCTACATCGGTATCCATACGCTTGCAGATTATTCTATGTGCTGTTAATATATACCAGCAAGCATTTCTAGCGCCATTACTGGGGAAATGGTTGTTGAGATAACTTTGAACCTAGCTTAACCTTGTATCATTATTCTTTTATCTTTTTATTCTTTTATTATTTTATTTTACCATGGATTTAGAATCCACTTCTATCTACTAATATGCTGCACCTACGAGCGCACTGCCTAGAGCCACCAGAATCTTCAAAGCCTATCCTAACATCTGGCTATGAGCTGCGCCCGTGTTTAATTAACATGATTCGGGATCAATCTTTTTCAGGCGATGGTGATGAAAATCCTTACTCCCACTTAAATGAGTTTGAGTAAACCTGTGCATGCCTACGCATTGCAGGCATGTCAGATGAAACCTTACGATGGAAGCTTTTTCCATTCTCTTTGAAAGGAAGAGCTAAATGTTGGTATAAGCAAACCATAGGGAGTAGACAAGGAGATTGGGAAGCTTTATGTTCTAGCTTTTGCTTGCATTTCTTTCCCATCTCTAGAGTAGTCAGCCTTCATTCAAAGGTTCTAACTTTTAAACAAAAAGAAAAAGAATCTCTAGGCACGTCATGGGAACGCTTTAATGCTCTCATTAATACTGGCCCTGACCTTGCCATTCAAGACCCCATTCTTCTTCAACACTTTTATATGGGTCTTAAAAGGTGAAACTTCAAAGTATCTTGATACGGCTTCAGGAGGATCGTTCTTGCATGTCTCTGCCAATTCGGGGAGAAGCATTCTTACTAAAGTCTTAGAGAGCACCCCTGAGGAAGTAGAAGAGAAGCTACTAGAGAAGGAATCCTAGATAGCTAAACTAGAACTTCTCCCTGACCCATCACTAACTCTAGCTATCCCAAATCCTGAACCACCGGAAAAATGGAGGAAACTCCAATTTTAGATTTTATGCTTAAATTCGAGGATGAACTTTTTGCCGAATACAGAAATACCTCGAATTATCATACAATGAGAAGACCCCTAGAAGCCTAGGAAATCATCATCCCATGAATAAACTCTTGACCCTTCTAAGGAAGCTTTCCTTAAAAAGACTATGAAAGAGCTAGTATCTATTATAAGCAATGAATGGTTAGAAGAATCAAAGCTTTCCTCTGATGTGATTCGTCTAGATTCACCTTCTATTTCCATTTGTTGCCAAATTAACAAAGCTCCTTTCAATGCTCTTTATAATCCATTTGTGGGTGTTAATATCATGTTTGCATCTTTTGCTCATGATTTATTGAAATGCATGCTATTAACCCTAACAACAAAGTTGTTGAAAAGTCTTTTAGGACACATTCTCCCAAGTTTAGGAATACTTTATGTCCTCCCTATTTAGGTAAAAGAAACCATGGTTCATTTGAGCTTTTATATATTTGATATCATGGAGTTTCGACCTATTGATAGGACAACCAATTGAAAGACTCATCCAAGAAGGACAAACACGAAAATTGAAAATAAGCCTCGAGACAAACTTTAAACTATCTTTACCCATCACTCATTCTCTAAATGCTGAGACTGAGCCAATTCCTGAGCAAGACCCAATGGACTGAGGTTAAGGTTGCATCTCTTGAATACTTGATCGAAACCCAACCTTGAAGATGATGCCCAGTTCTTCATCGAGGAGGAAGATGAAAATCCCATAGAACCTGAACCCTTAGATGAATTGCTTGAACCACCTAAGCCCTCGATTGAGCTTAAACCCCTGTCTTCTGGTCTTAGATATACTTTTCTAAATAATGATCAGGATTCTCCTGTGATCATAAGTGATAAACTCTCTTAGGAAGAATCCCTCTACTTGCTAACTGTCTTAGAAAAGCATCATTCTGCTTTTGGCTACTCGCTCCAAGACCTTAAGGGAATTAGCCCTGCTCTTTGCACCCATTGCACATCCCTATAGATCTAGATTCTATACCTTCTAGGGAGCCACCACACAGGCTTAATAATGCGATGAGAGAGGTTATTAAGAAAGAGGTTTTGAAACTCCTACACACCGGGATCATCTATCCTGTCCCACACAGTGAGTGGGTAAGCCCTGTTCAGGTTGTGCCTAAAAAGGAAGGCATTACTATTGTTAAAATGAAAAGAATGAATTAATCCCCCAAAGAGCTGTCATAGGGATGGCGGATGTGCATTGATTACCGAAAACTTAACAAGGCAATAAAGAAAGATCATTTTCCACTACCCTTCATTGATGAAATATTGGAGCGACTGGCAAATCACTCTTTCTTCTGTGTTCCTTGATGGGTATTTAGGTTATCACTAGATACCAATCCATCCTAATGACCAAAGCAAAACCACTTTTACATGTCCATATAGAGCTTATGCTTGTCGTAGAATGTCTTTTAGGATTATGTAATGCTCTAGTTTCTTTTCAAAGATGCATGATGTCTATATTTTATGAAATGATTGAAGAAATCATGGAAGTTTTCATGGATGACTTTTTCTATTTATGGAAAAATATTTGACGATCGTCTTTAAAATTTAGACAAGGTTTTGTAAAGATGTGAAGAAAAGCACTTAGTCCTTAATTCGGGAAAAATGTCATTTCATGGTTAGAGAATGCATAGTACTTGGACACTTGGTGTCCGAATGAGGGATTGAGGTAGATAGAGCTAAAATTGAAGTAATTGAACAGTTACCTCCTCCCAGTAAGTATCAAAGGGATCTGCTAGTTTCCTTGGTCATGCAGGGGTTTTAACGTTGTTTCATAAAAGATTTTTCACATATTGCTAGACCATTAACAAATCATTTGGCCAAGGATGTACGCTTTGAATTTGATGATGTATGCTTAAAATCTTTTGAAATTCTTAAGAAAGCACTCATCTCTGCACCAATCATTCTAACCCCTGATTGGTCGCTACCTTTTGAAATTATGTGTGATGCAAGTGATTATGTTGTGGGGGTAGTTTTGGGTCAAACAAAATATAAGAAGCATCACTGCAATTGTTTATGCTAGCAAAACTTTGATAGGACCTCCACTTAATTATGCAACAACAGAAAAGGAACTCCTAGCAGTTGTTTTTGCTATAGACAAATTTAGATCTTTCTTAGTAGGAGCTAAGGTGATTGTTTACACTGAATCATGCTGCTTTGAAATACCTGCTCACTAAGAAAGATGCTAAACCACGACTTATAAGATGGATTTTGTTACTCTAAGAATTTGACTTAGAAATAAAATATAAAAAGGGAGTAGAAAAATTCTGTTGCCTATCACTTGTCCAGAATGCAGTTTGAAAATCCACTAGGAATTGCCCATCAACGATTCACTTCGGGGTGACATGCTCTTTAACATCACAAAATTTGACCCCTAGTATGCAAATATTGTCAATTTTATTGTTGCAGGTTATGTACCACCAGGGGAGAACAAAAGGAAGCTCATCTATGAAAGTCATCTCCACATATAGGATGAGTCAGTACCTCTTCAGAGTTTGCTCTGATGGCCTGCTCAGAAGATGTGTTCCTAGTCGAAGAAGGCATCAAAATCATAGAACAATGCACTCATCACCATATGGAGGGCATTATGGTGCATTCCGCACTCATTCAAAGATCTGGCAAAGTGTATTCTTTTGGCCAACCATGTATGAAGACACGAGGGACTTCATCGGAGGTGTGGAGCTTGTCAGAGGCACAGGAACATCAATTCAAGAGATGCCATTCCGCTAACCAACAACCTCCAGATCAAGCTCTTCGATGTCTAGGGGATCGACTACATGGGACCAGTTTCCAAAGTCGAAGAATTATGAGTATATCTTGGTGGCAGTTGACTATGTCTCCAAGTGGGTTGAAGCCATGCCATGTAGAGCTACTGATGCAAAGAACTACAAGAAGATGTTTGAAGAAATAATATTTCCACGTTTCGGAGTTCCGAGAATGGTGATAAGTGATGGAGGCACTCACTCCATTGACAAGAACTTTCACAAGTACTTGTCAAAACATGGGATCCGTCACAACGTTGGTACTCCGTATCACCCTCAGACAAGTGGCCAAGCAGAAACATCAAACAAACAAATCAAGAACATTCTACATAAGACGGTGAACGAGATGGGGACTGCATGGAAAGATGACTACCCAATGCTTTGTGGGCCTACCGAACAGCCTATAAAACACCTCTTGGGATGTCACCATATCAACTTGTCTATGGGAAGACCTGTCATCTACCTGTCAAGCTAGAATTCAAGGCTCATTGGACCATCAAATGATGGAACATAGACTTGAAAGCTGCAGGAACTAGGAGGAAGATGTAGCTCTCTAAGCTTGATGAATGGTGTGAAAAAGCATATCACAACGCCAAGATATACAAGGAGAGAACAAAGAGATGGCACGATAAGAGGATTAAGAAGGAGTTCATCCTAGGAGATAAGGTATTACTTTTTAATTCTAGGGTGAAATTATTCAGGCACGGAAAACTTCAGAGCAGATGGGAAGGACCATTCAAGGTTATAAGCACCTCGTCGCATGGAGTGGTAACACTTCAAAATGATGAAGATACGTTATTCAAGGTAAATGGTCACCATCTCAAGATCTTTCTAGAACCTAAAAACCCAACTGAGGATTTCGAAGAGGTAGATTTTATTATTCTACCATAGATTTACACCTCTGCCCTCCTCCTTACGATTTGTAATGCAATAATATATTTTTTGGGATTAGATAAACATTAGAAACCATTGTGCAAAAAATCTCCATGAGGTAGTGACATATAGGGCCAGTCCGGCCCCACCTATAGGCCGGCTGGCCCACCTGTCCATCTCCTCACCCCTATTCGATTGGATCGCGAACCTTCAGAGTATTCTCATGAGAATATCCAATTTTCTGAGCCATTAGGTTTTCCCCATTACGAGACTCCTAATGGATAGATGTTGACCTCTGCTACAAGTTTCTCCCCCCTATATAAAAAAGTCCTTGCCTACCTCCATAGCCATTCCAACAAGTCTCCCATCTCCAGCAGCAACAAAGCTTTCATCCTCCCAAGTTCCAATGGATGATAGAGAGATCGTCCCCTACGGAGTTGAAGATACCATACCACTGAGCATCATCCCACCACGAGAGATAGCTCCAGTCCCTAACCAATCCTACTTTGCCCAAGCTATCCATCATCCAACAATCACTCCACCACCGCCACGTCTACTTCTTCAAGATAAGCCACGCTAGCCAGAGGCACCGAAGATCAAGGTGCCAAAGGAGATCAACCTCCTTCCACCAAGGCTGAACGAGACACTGAGAGGGGTGAAGACTAAGAAGTTTGGAGATGTCACCTGCACAAAGTACAAGCTGGTCACGCCATGTGTGGCCATAAAAGGAGTTTGTGCTACGCTTGAGCAAGTTAAGATCGTCCCACCGAAGGAGAAGAAGAAGAGGGCGCCACTCACTGCCCAAGAAAACAAGGAGAAATGTCAATGGATGAACGTCACGCTTCTAAATGACAAGATCAAAACCCTCACCGAGTACATCCATGTGTTTTAGATCGATAGGGAACACATCCATCGCAGGAACCTAGAATACGAGCTTACTATCTTAAACTGCTATGTTGTCAATCAGGATAAATTTAAGAATTGAGAGTTAGGTCATGGATCGATAGGGCGCATTTAGGTCGAATGCTTAGGTCATTTGTTTAGATTAATTGTTTAGGTTGGTTAAAGTTTGTGATATCTAGTTTGTCTAGGTTGGATTGTGTAATAAAGTGCCTTATCAATGGAATCTGGTTGCTACTATCTCCTCTCTATTCTTTTGTATATGTGTTTGTCTCCACATGTTGTGCATAAAGGTAAATAGGAAACAAGTGTGAGGGAAGCACACCACAACAACGAAACGAGATCCGATCGCAAAAATCATGAAATTCAGAAAGCAACAGAACAAGAACTGCGCTCGCCAAAGTTGGACACGAATGGGCCAGAGAGTGGGCCGCCCGGGCTCCTACATGGGCCAGCCAGCCCAGTCCAGTGCCACCTCGCTTCGCGCTTCGTCCACGGTCAGGTTTGAGTCCTATAAGATCTATTCTCACATGTTTCTCTTTCTATTTTGAACCGAATTGAAAATCCCTTGATAAACAATTTTAAAACCTGAGGAAAGATTATTTCAGTCATGACTAAAGGATAGACACACATAATACTTTTCCTAGAAGTCTTGCTACTATTTGGAACTTTTTATTAGGGACCCCATGTTACTTAAGTTGTTGTGGAATGAGATATAGTAGAATAATAAGAACTTGATTCTTGATGTCTCATATTGGAGAATTTTTCAAAAGTCAAAAGAATAGCTACACCTCTCCTTGGTGGTAAGCAATGTCCTACCAGAGCCATATATGATAGACTAGGAAACCTTCTACATATACTACTTGCTATTGAATTGAGTTTGGTCAAACCTTGTGACCCTTGTTGAGAAATTTATCATGCTCTTCAAGATCACTGTACACTCCACATATATCTGCTACTCCTACACTAGGAGTATGCAAAAACATGTTTTCCATCCATCCAAAAAATATTCTACTCCTACACTGGGAATAGACACAAAAATATGTTTGTTAGGATAAATGCTCCAAGTTCTTGTAAATACCTCTCTTGAAAAGTTTCAATTGCAGAAAAAGAGGCATGGGCTATGCAAGAGTTATTTATTAAAAAAAGAGAGAAAGTATTGAGAAAAAATAAACAAGTGTCCAAAATATTTAAAACAATGGGTACTCAGATGCTCGTCTAAAAATAGAAAAGAAGAAAAATGAATAAGATAGCCCATGTTTCCTTGCAAAAGTATTTCAAAGTTTCAACAAGAGAGATATGTTTCAAAGAGCATAGTAGAATTAGGTTAGCCACCATATACACGTTCATGCACATGCACATCTTGATCTAAGAGTATGATATTTTTCTCCTCGGATCCTTGTTTTGACTTTACAATATATGTAATGCAAGTATGTTCTCATATTTATCCCTATCTGAGCTCCACATAAGCTTTTAGAAGTAGATAAAGTTATCTATGCTTTGGTGATTTGAGAGTACCACAAAAGAAGAAAGTAAGCTATGTTTTGTTTTCAAAAATCTTAAAAATGTTTCTCCACTAACTTGACTGAAGGAAGATGGTGATCTGTTTCAAGCTGTTCCATTCTTCAACCGCCCAAAGTTCCATGGTAGACACTTTGTATGACTAGGAATAGTTTTATGTTAATGTCTTGTCCCAAGGTTATGTCTTAAGTAATCCATCCTTTTATCGAGGACGAGTAAAGGCCTAAGTGTGGGGGAGTTCATTGACGATAGTTAATGTCAATTATAAACCATCAATATTCCTTGCATAAATGACTAAAATGGATCACCAACATAGACTTAGGGGTTTAAACTGATAATTTCCATGAGCTTTGGTGAATTTGTGTTTTTAGCAGGATTTAATCAGAAAACCGTGAAGGAGGACCTATTCGTCAAAAGGAAAACACGTTAATCCACAACGTTACCTACGTGGAAAGACTCTAGAAGACTCCAGAAATTAAATCACCAAAGCAGACCCTAAGCCTCTGACATGTGGGACCGGTCAACCCCACCTGCAGGCCGGCTGGCCTATGGGCCCCACCTGGCAGCCCCTCCTCGCTACGTCGGTTCTCCATCGAATTAAGGATTGCATCTACGTCGTTCTTTTAAGTCGGTTTGATTCGAGGGTCTAGGATTGATGTATCCCCCTATGTATACCTGCCTATACCCCCTCCTCCAGGAAGATCCTAAAACCCTAGAAACCAGAAGCTACAATTCATATCCTCTCATCAGAATCAGAGCTAGCAATCAAGAGAAGATTAGTCCTCCAAGTTAGGATCTAGTCTTGTATTAGAAATAGAGAGATAGAATGTGAGAAAAGAGTTTGGAGGAGTTTCCGGCCTACCGGTGCTCTCTCTACGGCTTATACCCTAGCGGAATCAAGTTCTTCCTGAGCTTGCTTCTGAGATTTCTCTAGTAATCAACTTCTAATTAAAGTAAGTATCATTGTCTATATTGTTATTCAGGTTTGCGACACTTTTTGAGTACTTTAATCCTTGTCGCTCCTAGGTTATAGTAGTATTCATAGTGTAAGCGTGGTGCTTAGACTCGGTTACTCGTGGATGTACCCTATATTCCGGATTGGTGGTAGCTCGCGAGGATGACTCTTATAGCCTCGTTGAATCCTTTATTGTCCACCTCACGTTTATAGGCTGAGCAGGACCTTGTTACTATAGGAAACATACTTTAACTGTGTTTTCCTTAGTAATATCACTAGAATTGAACAGTAGAAGACATAGTTTACCGAAGTTAGAACTAGAAGACCTAAGCAATCCCCTTTACGCTCATGTTATCTTAAGTCTTATTGCTACTATGGGTTAAGTTAGACTTAGTTAATCTTACACATGTTTTCTTGAGTTCGAGATATTCTAGAATACTCTCTGGTGAAGTGCTACATTAGTATCCGTGTGCTTGCGGATTATTTTGTGTGCGTTAATATATACCAATAGTCACGCATGGAGCATGACACTAGGGGACAAAGCCCCTCCAACGGCTTCAGGGGCTCGTGGCTTGCTGGCCCGCTCATTAAACCCCTAAGCTAGATGCCTTTGCCACTAAGAAGCCTCTAGAAGGTGCACCTGGTGGAGGTCGGTCCATCTGCGAGGCCTGACGGTTAGAACATCTGAACAGAGCAGCCGGATGACACCCCAAGGCTTCTCTAACTCCACGACAATGCCAAGGTCCATCTTCCAGGCAACAACGCCCTCCTGGACTCCATGGCATGTAGACCATAGACTAGATCCCCCAAACCGCCGTGTACCCAACCTACCTCAGTATATAAGGGGAGGTTAGATCCTAGAGAGAGGGAGGATGAAACAGAACTAAACAGAGTCCTCATGACAACTCTAACGATCGCATCATGCATTTCAATTAGTTGTGCGATTTTAATGGGTCGTTTGATTTGCTTGAGAATTCTTTGGTTTGGTGTTTTTTCATAGATCTAGTATAACCGACTTGCTTTTGATTTTTTGGTAGCTGCAGGAGATCGTGATATCTCCAGACTGGGCAACCGACTCAAACGTCTCTCTTTTATGATTTTTATAATAGATGGATTCCAAGACAATTATAGTAATATGAAGAGATTAGGTAATATTATTTTGTATGACTTAAACTGCCTGCAGGACTCGGTTTGATTCGGGGGAAAGCGAGTGGACTGGGAAAGCGAAGACGCGTCGGACATGCGTGCCGTGCCGTGCTGTGTTTCTTTTTTATCTCTTTCGGCCAGAAGAAAACAATCCAGACAAAAAAAACAGAACTTTTGCCTTTATTCCTTTTCTATTTAGATTAAAATTCCTATTCAGATTTAGGATCGGAAAAATCTATTTGGATTAGGATTTCTTGCTATCCATATATTACTTAAAACTGTGTATATATTAGAATCGGACTCCGTATCACGCTAGACAAGAGTTATTCTAACTCGTATGAGCACATGTTATATATATAAGTCCGGACGGCTCCATTGTCCGGTAGTTAAAGGGACGGACCAAAAAATGGATGGACGAAAAAAATGGCCGAAAATTTTGGCTCTTTATTATTAGGTATAGATATAGATATGGTATGTCTATTATATAATGTTGTCATACATTATGGTTGTTTCTTATATTTGTAGTAATCTTGTGTTTACTGAGAAAATTATGATATATTTTACTTTATTCTAGAGCTTTATATTTAAATGGACTAAGTGCTTACCTTATATGAAAAATTGATTTTGACTGTTATGTGAGGCCATCTTTACTTATTTTGTGATAGAGATAACACTAGTGTTGTAGTGTATGCTATTCTTCTTCCCAGTATTTTATTTAATTATAGGTGCCGTTAAGCCGACTATTTAGTACCATCCCACCACCCCTGCAATCAAAAGTGGATTTATTGAAAGTTCACAAGATTTGGGCCGTTGGGGATAAATCTTTGTCCAGTGTTGAGCATGTTGAGCGTGTTGTAGAAAAGATTGGGACACCCATCCAAACAATATGTTAGCCTCCCTAGAACTTGATTTGGAAGCTTGCAAGAGCTATCAGGACAAGGAAAAAGTGTTGCAGAAGTTCTATCATGACAAGATTCGACCTGCGCTAGTGGATAGAGGTTTAGTCTCACCATACACACTGTCTGATAAACTGGGAATTGAGTTGCATAAGGAAATCCGTAGGATAACCTCATATTACCTCGAGTACATAACCACACTCGAGTTGACGATGGAGCTAACATCAATGGCAGACACACTATGGATTCGCTGCTTTGATAGTGTTGCATGGTGATAGAGGATTGGGACAAACATCTGGGGGCATCAAGAGTCACATTTCTATTTGATCGCACTGTGGCGTTTGATGGGTCTAATGTTTATAGGGGGAATGTGATGCCTCCCACAAGACCATACATGGACCTGGCAAAGGTACTGGACCTAACAATGGTGCTAACAAAGGTGCTGAGAAAGATGGAATAGCTATGGCTTGTTCTGTTGTTTGAAACCACATAGATCAAATATTGTCATCCATTTTAGTTAAAAGAGTTTGGCTGTAAAACATCAAACATGGCATAGGTAATAGCTAATGGAATAAGGTTAGGCCACCACGAGTCCTTTTTGGTTGCTCGGGTAGCAAGCTCATGTATCGCATATTGTGTTAACTTCTGCCTATAGACCCCAATGATAGTAGTTTAGCTGCACAACTAAACATGTTGTTGAAGTACATGAGGAAGTACTTTGATAAGCTTTTGCCAAGATGGGAAAGCCGGGAGAAGATGTTTTTCGTTGATGGAGTCATGAGAGAAGCATGACATCACAACATGTTAGCCAATGAGGAGGCTTTGCAGATTCGGTCTCTTGCTCGCAAGACTGCACACTTTCTAATCGGAAATCCTATATTTAAGTTCATTCAGAAGTCAACCGTTGTCAGTAGTTTACATAAAAAGCATCAACCCCTCTTGATCTGCAGTTTGAGAATGATTTTATGTGGAGGTAGATGAGGGGCACAAGATTGATGTGCTATGGCACATCACTTCTGCATTGCGTCCTGTGAAGTTTCATGTTGTGATGTTTGATTCGAAGTCAAGGGTGGATTACGACAAAGATATCAAGTATTTTATTTGGTGACTATGTTGTGAGGAGAGTTAGCAAGGAGGGGTATTCTTTCTATACCATTGATGTGACCAATACTAATTTCCCCACGATTTCGACGTGATCAATACTAATTCCCCCATGATTTTGAACAGAAGGGCCCCCAACGAAAACCTAATCTATTTTGACGCAACAATACAGCAACAAGAACCCCAAAAGCTATTCCAGATCCCGACACTAGTTTCTAGATTACTTTAGTTTAGCCAACAAAATTGAGAGGACAAATAATGAAAGAGCAAATGAGAGAGAGGAAGTCAAATAACTGAACGATCAGCCCAAATGTCCCTCTCCACCTCCCCATGTCCTTTTTATAGGAGAGATGGGAGAGGAGATTCTCTTTATGCCCCCTGGTGGGGTTTATATTTACATAAACGCCACTGGAGCTACAAATGGGCCCTGGTAGAGTTTGTATTTACATAAATGTCATTACAAGCTACAAAGAGCCCCCCACCCCAACCAATATTATTTTGTGAGCTCTTGGCTATGTAATTAGGTCCTAAACATGATGATGGGGTCCCTAACATATAATGTACCCCACAACAGAACCGTTCCATCTCCAACCAAACAATATCTTAAAGTACTGATAAAGACATGCCTCATTTGCACATTTTCTAAAGCACTGGTGCTATAATTTCAAAATGAATTATGTAATGTTTGTCTCCCCTAGAATGTAATTGTTGTGATAAGGAAATATGGTAATGTATGTTATGTGATATAAGGGCGGTTATGCGTGCTAGAAATCTCAATCTTCATACTTTACATCACTTTAGTTAAGTTATTATGTTCTAAGACAAACACTTTTAGACATTTTTTTTTGAGAATTACACTTATCTTAATTTATATAAATTTAAGATATTCATAAATTAAGAAAATATATTTTTATATAGGCATCATAATTGTTAGCCGGAGACCGGACTGGCACCTTTTAGATTTATTCCAATGTCCTATGGATTAAATATCTGGAAGTAGTTGGTTGTTTACCAGTTAAGGCTGTTATAGAGTAGTAGACCTAGCTCATTTACCTGTACAAGCTTTATGGGCAAAAAAACAATAGCAACAACAATTGCACTCTGGATAAACCCAGCCCAAAGGCAAAAAGAACTTGAAGCCGGAGCGGCCTCTCAGGGCCGCCGCCCGCCGGTCAAAAGCAGCTAGTCAGCCTAGCACTGGCCACGGCTGCATCCCGGGGCCCTTGCCGCTGCATGCCACCTCCGCCTCCGAGGAACAGGAATCATGCACCCAACTGCGCAGCTAAAGATGGCAACGGGGACCCGATCCCCGATTCCCCGCGGGGAATTCCCCTATTAGGGGACGGGGATGGAGTCAAATATGCCCCCACGGGGATCTAAACGGGGAGAAAACGTCCCTCGTCGGGTTTGGCGGGGACGGGTCTGGGGGAGCATTTCCCGTCCCCGATACCCGCATCCCCGCCCTGTTTATATACAGGCTTTGCTCTCTTTCCTGATGGCCCAACCAGCCCACGAAGGCCCAATGTCTTCTGAATATATATAACAGCAATAACCCTAGTTCTACACCTTTGTGATGATTAATATCTTGCTTCTTGCTATTTAGCTATTTTTGGATTGTGATTCGTGGTGTACTCTAATATTGTGTCGATGAACTCATGTGAATGATGATGAATTAACCTGAATGGTGATGAACAAATGCGGGGACAGGGATCCCCAACGGGGATTTTTCCCCTCGCGGGGGCGGGGATGGGAGAGAAATCGTCCCCGTGAGCTTTGGCGGGGACGGGGACGGGGATTTTTTCTCCCCGCGGAGACGGGGATGGGGAGGCAACCTCCGACGAAGAATTCCCCGTTGCCATCTTTATGCGCAGCCACGCAACCTGCAAAGCGAAGCCGCTGCTGGTGCCATGGACTCTGCTGTCTGCTCCACTGCTAGTAGGAAGAACTGTAGTTCGTACATATGTAGGCGTGACCAGCTCGGGCTGCTGACGTGAGCAGTACGGGCAGCAGAATCCATCAGATTTCCATGGACCAGAAGACCTTGCATCATGTTGCCTGTTGCGTTGTGTGCGTTCAGGGCGCTGCTGCGACTCAGGAACATGGAGAAGGTAACAAAAGCACATAGAGGAGCTAGCCGTACCGACCTGATGGCAGATGTCACTGTACATCAGCTGATGGCCTCACTGGTCACTGCAGTATTGGCACTGGCAGGCGAAGGCCTTGGTCACAAATGCTTCATGACCATAGAACTCAGATCAGACCTTTCCAGTTTCCACCATGTAAGCTGAAGGAATAAAAACTTCAAAAATATTGCTATCTTGACCCTAGCTACAGTGCAGCCCAAGCCTATCATGGACTCTGCAGAGTGTGCAAAGCTGAGTTTCCAGATTCCCTGTTATTAGCAGATTCAAACCAAACACATGCAAAACAGATAATGTATAAAAGGAAGGGCTGGAAACACAGCTCCAGTCAGTCAACACAACACATTATTACATATATATTATGATCTGGACAGCAAAAAGAAGCCACGCTCAAAACGTTGACAGGTGTCTACAACATTATTCTCCAATAATTAGGAATAGCATCTCATAGAAGTCATGGACACTTTTCACGAGATGTTGCGTGTTGCGTCCATGCATGCATTCCGGTTAAAATCTTTTGACTCGGCCACATATAGCTTTACCTAACAACTGAAATGCCCAGATGTTGTGAAAAGCAAGCGACTCCATGGCATTGACCCCTAGCTAATTTAATAAGCAATGCTGCACAAAATGCTTGAACAAGATGCCAACACATCTACACAGGTTGCACAAAATGAGTGCTGAAGAGGAGTTCCAAGTCGATGTTGGAGAAATCAATACCTTCAAAAGGAGCAATGGCTGCCAGCAGCACTGGTAAAAAAAATCACGGATAACAAGATCAGCCAACCCCCATTGGACAACAAGGGAACAACTTTCAACAGTCAAGTAGTAAAATGGACTGCCTTTTAAATTTTATAAGGAATAACTGAATCAGATTCATCGAAACTTTATTCCAAATCCTAAATACCAAGAAACTGTCCCGTATACAGAATAAAAAAAAAGAAAAGAGTTTCAGTATATTGTAACAAAGAAAAGCAGGAAATATCTTGATCATCAGAGAACAGAAGCCTAAGCCTCAGACTACGGCTAGCTTCATCAATCAACTACTAGACGCTTTGCAAATATCTAGGATTTTCATGCTCATCACAAACAAGTCCCCACTTCAATCAACTACTAGACGCTTTGCAAATATCTAGGATTTTCATGCTCATCACAAACAAGTCCCCACTTCAAATTTAATCACCATAAATATTTGTTCCAGTACTTGAAGAAAGGCTCCAGTTTTTACTTCCATGCACAAGCAAGTTAAAAAAAAAATCATACAGGGAATGGGGTACATGAGGCTGCTCAATCAGATGGTGTTCGGGCAAGCTTCAAAAACCCAGACAGAGATTAAATTGAGGAACTCTGCTAAGATTAATAGAAGCAGACTAGTAACAAGCCCATTAATCATATATGTTAGACCATTGCACGAGAATAACTGCTAGCCACTTCCAGCATTAATATATGAAAGGATGATAGCAAAAAAGAACTACGAATCATGACAAATACTAGAGATTTTTTGTCAAGAATTTGTAATCAAACACAAAAAGTTCAAACATTTTTTATTTACTAAAACTCACGTGATCAAGTGCTCTTGTGGTGGATGACTAGGACAGGCGAATACCAAGTAAACACACCAGTGTGATGTAGATTTATCAGATAAATCCAGTGTGAGCTAGAGTATAAACTAAGGAATGATTAACTATTTTGGAATATGTGATCTAAAAACAAGTCCTAAAGCTGCTACAGGACCATGGACAAAATAGCTTGAACCCTAAACTTCTACTCTTTCATCCACTTCTGACAGAAAAAGCTAGATTCTTATTGTAGTACAGGAACTTGTTCTACCACAGAAACAGAATACAGCATTAAAAGTCAATCTTACACAAGAAAGGAAGACTATTTAACATCAAATCTGCCAACATGTCGTTATGTTCAAGGTAACCAATAACAATAAATTCTCGTTACACACAGAACGGCCGAAAAGGATCTTAATCATAACTCAAATATACAAACTATTTTATATTACAATATTCATGAGAATTTACAAGAGCATAGATAAAGATGTACAGTGACCTGCGAGGTGCTTTCAAGTGGCCCACAGGGATGCAACCAACACTGCCCAAAGGTCATATTCCCTTCAAGGTGGATTGCTATATAAAAGCAGGCCGTGTCAATGCATGTGTATCTGACTTGGGAGGAAAGGGAACTCAGTGTACGTTTACCACGAGTGCCATCTCTGCAACTTAAATCTGCAAGGCCAATCAAAACAGTAGGTGCAGACAGAGAGAAAACAATGGTCAGAGGGAAGGTGCAAATGCGACGAATTGAGAACCCTGTCCACAGAAGGGTAACCTTCTCCAAGCGCCGGGAAGGACTGCTCAAGAAGGCAAGAGAACTCTCAGTGCTTTGTGGTGCTGATGTAGGTGTAATCATATTTTCCTCTACTGGGAAAGTCCATGAACTAGCAACTAACGGGTGCGTTCTCCAAAATTCATGTTGTTATATAGTGAATCTTAAGTGCCACAGAACTTCTGAGATGTTTTCCTTTACACAAAAATGCAAGAAACATGCAAAGCTTGGTTGAGAGGTACCAGAGCATCACAGCAAGAGGTCAAATGGAAAGCAAAAATCTACAAAGCCAGGTCTACCTTTCACTTTGCATATTTTGAGGAATTCTGTAACTACTCGAAAGAGACATGTCTATGAATCTTTTAGTGCTATTATACTACCTCTTCAAGCGAGTACATCGCATTGAGATGTAACCAAGGATAGCATAAGTGTGGAATTTGAGCGATGGTTGGGGGAGCGAGAGAACCGACTAGCCTTTTAAGTAAAAAAGAAAACAAATCTCAACTTCTGATCTAATACTAAAACTAATAGCATTTTTTCCTTTATAATGATAGCAAATATAACTGATAATATTTTTATCCTTAACAGGTAACAGAGCATTGGGTTTCCTTGTTAAAGGAAGAGATATGTCTACGGCAGCATGGTTTAAGGTAAGGTTCATGATCAAGATGATAAGCCCATGAATGACTTGCATTGTAGATGGGCAGAAGTGGCTTAAGGAGATATCATGTGTAGCTAAGAGTCTAAGATATGCAGCTTCCGCTGCTCAGCCCCCAAAAAATGACCTGTGGGTTGTGAAACTCCAGAAGATGCTCATCTTGCTTTCTAATCTAACATGAATTATTGACTGTGATCTAAGTAAAACTGCAACATGACATGACCAACATGCTAAGTAACACATATAAAATACTGAAAAATCTCTATGAAGCCTAAAGTTGTAGCACTTCGTTATCAATCTCTTAATTTCTGCACAAATAATTGAAACAGCAAAATTTTAGAAGTGACTGTTAGGAAAATAGGGCCTTAACAGTTAGGGAAATAGGGCCTTACTGGTACACATCTTGGATCTGTCAATTATGTTATGGGCGGAGTCCCACTCATGGGGATCTGGTCGAATTGGGGGAAGCTGTAGGTATTATTGCGGGTCAATCAATTGGGGAGCCGGGGACTCAACTAACATTAAGAACTTTTCATACTGGTGGAGTATTCACAGGGGGTACTGCCGACCTTATACGATCCCCCTCGAATGGAAAAATCCAATTCAATGAGGATACTACTGTCTACTATTGCAGTCAAGTGTTTCAGTGGGTAATAAAAGAGTTTTGAAACACTTCCTAAGGTGGTAAAGCCAAGTAAACTAGTAAACGTCGCCAAGACACTAACAACAGGAAGCTAATACTAGAAAAAGAAATAACATCCAAGCTTGCGTATTAGCTCTAACTGTTCTAGAAATCACGAAACTTTCTATTCTTAATCAAGAAACTTTGGAATTAAAATTTGATTGCATGAGGCATTTAGATTACCAGACATCATGAACCGTCTAACATATAAAAAAGCCTCATCCAACTATAAAGTGAAACATTAATCAAAGCAGATCCACTGGAGGAGGAGCAGAGGACATGAAACTGGATAGACTGCACGCACTTGAGAAAGGTCTTGAGAAGGCAAGACAACTTTCTCCCCCTTTTTATTTCCAAACTCATTCAGATTAGGCAACAAACTAATGTGAGACATCTTTTATCAGATGAAGATCATGCAGCAAGAAATTCACTTTCTTAAAAACAAGGTCAGCATTAGTGTCTCATAATCTTCCTTAATGGTTCTACAAAAGGCTCCTTTAGTTTCAACACGTTATTTTTTCTTCGTAAGACAAATAGATAGCAAAAAGGGAATCTGTGACAGCCGCAGATGTAAAATAGAAGATGACAATGCATTTTCTTGATGTGCAGGAAAGCATACTTAAATCAGCAAATGAAAATCTTCAACAGAAGGTAATAACAAGCAGGTATTTTGCAATATTTATTTGGAAAAATGAAATCCTCAGCCTTACATAATAGCATAAACGGCAAGCACAAATTTAAAGTGCATATTTAGGCAGGAAATATGTTAATTACATTAAAATGCAATTTCAAAATCCTGAGCTCTCAATGTTAGATAATATTTTTTATGTATACAGGAAGGCATCCTGAAAGCAGCAAACGAAGTTCTCCAACAGAAGGTAACAATAGATAGATAGTTTGCAGTAATCCCTTCGAAAAATGGTGATCGATTAGCCAGTTAGCCTTACATATTATTGCTTCTACACATAGCTAGCATGAACTGCAACTTAAAATTTTAAGCCCACAATTAGGAGAAGAGATAAATAACAAATTTAAATCCTGAATTCAGTCTTTAGTGAAAACCACCCCAACTTCACCAGGTAGTAACTACCAAAACAAACTCCACATTTATAAGAGAAGTTAGATCGCACTCTCCATTTGATTGCAAATATAGGATATACTTTCAGTAGAAAGTACAAGATGCTAATGATACAGCTAACTGACTAGCTCATTTCCTACTGCCAGGTGAATGAACAGAATGAATTTATAAACAACTGCTCGGCCTTTTATGGATCTTCATATTCGATGCATTACAACACAAATGAGAGATGCTAATTTACGATATAGTCGTTCGGGAATAACTGGTGTTGATGTTATTTGGTGTGTTTATCAGTAGGACACACATGTATTGATATTTTCATCATTCAGGTTTCAGACAGCACGTTTGTATTAAATAAACATTTGAATTGAGCGGTACTGTATTCTGGTTTGTTCTTCTCAGGTATCCCCTGTATGCTGAGACTACTACTTTGCAATCCAATTTCTTATCTCAGTGTGCAGAAAAAATTTTAAGCACCTGGCAGGCAAATGTTTTCTACTGCTCCATACAAAAATGAAAACATTTGAAATCCTCTGTTTAGCCATCTCCCTGAACTCCCATCGAAATGCTTCGTGCGAATTGACAGCGTTATGATGTTGATTGAAGTGTTGTTTGTAAACCTTCTTGAAAGTGTGTGATTTCAAGTATTTTTGTGTTGATTAGATGTATAGATGAGTTGTACTATGTATATATAGACATCATTTACAT
Source organism: Miscanthus floridulus (assembly GCF_019320115.1). NCBI lineage: Eukaryota > Viridiplantae > Streptophyta > Magnoliopsida > Poales > Poaceae > Miscanthus > Miscanthus floridulus. Next base: position 31,876,948 of record NC_089593.1, on the reverse strand, counting down.
TCAATAAGTTTGTTTTAGGGTTTGCCTTCGTGGGTTTACATGATTATAGACATGATTGAGATGAAAATTATTGTTGAACTGTGTAATAGTATTGGTTCATATCTTTGCTTTCTTGAACTACTTTGTAATTGGTTCAATGGCAGTTTCAAATGACAACCAATTCGTGCACCATCCGAAGGATCATGGTGCTATCGGTCCTTTCCTACCAGTAGAGCCAATACTGTTGTGTTATTGTGGGTTACCGGCATTTGTGAAGCAGTCAAGGCATTCCACGTCAGCTGGGCGTGCTTTCTACTATTGCCAACTTAAGCGACGTCCCCCGACACTTGATGCCTACCTAGAGGGATGGAACTTTTATCAGTGGATCGATGGTGATGAAATGTTCGAGCCGTTGATTATATTGTTTCCTTATGACCCCTGGAAGAGTGTTCCATATGCAGAATATGTTCGTTGTGTTACGCCACCACCGAACCCTCCGGAGATGATAGAGGCGGAGAAGGTTGATACTGCTTTGCATCATCTAGCCAATCCTCCTAGATGCCATTGTGGAGTGTCGGCGCGACTAACTACTCCCAGCCAACGTGGAGCATTCACTGCCTTCTATCGCCGTGGATTGCTAGATTATGTAAGTTCTCATGAAAGCAATCTATCTCTAAGCTTGTATGTGTTTTGCACATACAATGTTACACTTGGAATATGTGTTTTTTTGTAGAGAGGGTTTCCATATTGTGACTTTGAGGAGTACAACTATGGACCCAAATCATATTGGCCTTCAGAGTATGAATTTGCGGAGTTTCAAGCAAGCATTAAGCCATGGCCATGCACTAAGATGCCAGACCGTAAGTGCAAGTGTGGCATCAAGGCTCGCGAAGGAGTTGTTCTGTCTGAGTTAGGATACGGATACTACTATGGCAATGCTTATGGAGGTCCGTCTGTGTTATGGGTGAGTTGACTAAACCAGTGTGGAGGGTACGACCCTGGATACCCATGGCAGACTACATGGGTTGCGCCCCCAGGGGCGGCCTAGCCCATAAGATGAAGCCTTGCGAGGCACGACTCTGCTCAGCGTCTTCCGCAAGCGGGAAGATATCCTAAAGATACTACGAGATCTGTTAGGATATGTATGATCCCAAGATTCCTGTAATCTATTATTACTTTCTGGTTATTTCTCAGATCTAACCGACCTGTAACCCTATTCCTCGAACTATATAAGGCAGGCAGGGACCCCCTCCAAACTCACGCAATATCATACGATAGCTAATACAAACCAACAGACCATAGGAGTAGGGTATTACGTCATACTGACGGCCTAAACCTATCTAACTCATGTGTCTCTATTGCCTTCTTGTTCTTGATCACACGCTTCTCTGCCGATCAATCTATCTTTGTGGGATACCCCTCGTAGGACTGCTGATGATATTCTATCGACAGTTGGCGCGTTAGGTAGGGGTGTGCGTGTTGTTTCCTTGTCGAACAAGATGACTTTTTCCACAGGCTCTTCGTCTCTCCTGCAGCCTGGCCAGATCTTCATGGTCAGATCCATCTCATGGATCATCAACGCTGACAGAGTTGAAGAGCTCCTCGAGCCGGTGCAGATCAATTCTGCGCTGATCACCCCCACACCTGTGATTGTAGATCTGATCTTAGAACCACCTCCAAGGTCGCCCTCATCGATGACTCACCGCCCGCTTCCTCACTACCGGAGGAGGCAGATCAACAATGACGATCTAATCGCATCCATCGATTGGGTTGGTTTGAAGCTCGCCGATTGCCTCTCCATCACTGAATCGGCTCTAGACACTCTAGTTCAGCATTGACCACCCTCTGATCCAGATCTATCAGAGGCTGCTTGGGAAACTCCTGGGGTTACGGCCCTACCCTTTGGGTTCTACAATGCCACCGCCGCTTACCAAGATGCCCTAAGGGGCAGATTCGCCGACCAGGTTGGAGATATCTATCCTCCCGCCAACCAGATCGCCGACCAGCCTTCGACGGCTGTCAACATGCTCCACGTCGCTCGATGCTTCGGAGCGTCCCGTCAGACCATCCTAGAGGAGAATCTAGACTCTGAGTCCCAGGGCTCTATGGAGACCGTCGCCGAAATGACCACCGAACTACTTCTTCCCCCTCCATTCCGTGGCGGTGCAATCTTCAACATCAGCATCGACAGCCCCCCTCGGAATGGTGAAACCAAGGAGGAACGTGCCGCTCGCGAGAACCAGAACGTCAATCACGCGCAGTGCCGAGCAAACAAGATTGTCCTTGCGAGAGCCAAGTAGCAGCTTGACTCGCAAGGAAGACCACTCCAACGCAACCTCAATGATGAGTTTGTCCGTGTCGATGGCCATGACGTCTATAAGACCCCAAGTGCCAACCTAGTTGTGGCTGCCAACGAGCTCACCCGGCTCCCGTAGACACCGGAGGTCACCGCAATGCTTAAAGCGGTGCATTGTCAGGCCAATGAGATCCGCCAGGATCAGAGACCTTCTTTCTCCACAACTTCGATTTGCCGATCAGTCACCACAAGATCCGATCGCCGCCCAAGTTGCTTCACCGACCAGCACCGCAACGATAGGCAACCCCTCCAAGGCAGAGCTAGGGGCAACCGCATTGAACATCACCGCCAACCTGACCAAGAGGTCGACCAGGACGCCCAAGTGCACCTCAACAATCTTTGAGATGCACGACGACATATCGACGAACGCCATTTCGGTCACCATGAAGAAGAAGTATGCTGCCACCAAGAGTATGGGCAAGAGTACGGTAACCTGGACTCAGCTCTTGAGCCGCTCACCACCGGCAATGCTGCAGACGACAGCGCTAACAACCCCGAAGGGCCCCCAGCATTCACGAGGGTGCTCCGAACACTTCAGTGGCCCCGTGGTTTTAAAATCACCAGGGTCGAGCCCTACGAAGGAAGGATGAATCCAACATAGTGGCTATAGGCTTATGCCACTGTTGTCCCGCTGCTAGAGGAGACACCAGTGTCATGGCGAACTATCTTCCCGTCATGCTCACGCCAGCTGCCATAAGCTAGTTTACAAGCCTTGCCCCAGACTCCATCAGATCCTTGGAAGAGCTAAAAAAAGTCTTCACCGATAATTACATGGCTACGTGTACTCGATCGGGCACCAAGCACGATCTAAACCGCATCAACCAGAAGCCGTCCGAGCTCCTCCGTAGCTACATCTGATGCTTTTCCGAGATGAGGAACTCTATTCTTGTGGTAGAACCGCCCAAAATAGCACACTTACGGAGGCGCTCGTCTTCCACCAGACACTAAGCCCCCTGAAAGTAAGCTACAGCGGGCGGTATCCGTCGGGCACACCCCAAGGGAGAACCCAAAAGATCCACATTTTTCCCAAGGATCCAATAATGAGAACGAGTTACAATACCGGTCCATTTCATACATCAGAGTTTCTTAAAAAGTACATTATTACATTACCAAATATCAGAGTGCGGAATAATAAACAACGAAATTTAAAAATAACATCTAGCGATAAGGGACAAGGATCCGTCTGAGCCCACCAGAAAAATCATTCACACAAAGGTACTTCTCATGCATCACCTACAACAGGGATAAATAAACCCTGAGTACACAATGTACTCGCAAGACTTATCCAACTAGTGGGAATAATTTCCCAACTCCAAGGAATATGATAAGCTTTATGGTTTGCTGGTTTCTTTTGGGTAGAAAGCAATACTAATAGTGAGTCCTTACTTATATTATTATTATTAGCCACATTAAGTTATTAGCGATCTAGTCTATATAAGCACATGTTCTACTTTCAAGTAAGAGTTGAGCAATTAGTTCATTTTCATCATCTTCCATCTTTCAGTTCTTACTACGATGCTAGAGTTAAGACAAGTCATACTGACTCAGCGGCGATTCATGAACCAATGTGCCCAGCTGGGTGCCCCGAACACACACGCCCTGCTTGTACCCTAGACACAAGCAGGACTAACCCATCACCCTCCTGTCCTAGGTGTCTAGGTCCCCGTCCAAACTTAGCCTCCAACCCCCACTCCTGAGTCCCGAACTCAGTGCGGTGCAAGGACCTCTACCATCCCCGCCTCCAACCAATCGGTCCGAAAAGAGCTAGATCCACGATAAGAGAGCAACAAGTCTTCCCTGCGCCCATACCTAAGTATGTGCTCGGGACAATAGATCTATGACTTCCCTAGCATCCATTGCAATGACCGGTCCTTAATTGACACGAATAGGGAAAAAGTGTAACCGAGCTATGTCCTGTTGGCCATAGGACACAACCCCTTACACCCACCAGTACCCAAACCATATCCCTACCCGGTCACCATTTTCCTTTCCACCATTTTATCATGAGTGATCATATTTTATCACCTATTTGTGAGTAACGGTAGGTTACTCACGCTACCGATATCCTGAGCATAGCAGCTACTCGCCCTGTACTAGTAGGACTCATGGGTAGATATATTTATACATGTAGTTTCCATAAAATGCCTGTAACTTAAATGCACATCATATATATATATATATATATATTCAGTGATAATAAAATAGGGGTTATGCACCGGGGCTTGCCTTGGGCAGGCGATGGGTCAGTAAGGTCAGCACCAAATGGCTCCGGGGCTCCTACCTGCACGAGGATCTCCTCAATCACTTCGTCATACTCCTATTCGTCGATGGGCACAAAGTCTACCAGCTCGTGATCTATATGCATGAAATGATGATGTAGTGCTTAGTAATATAACAACAACAACTCTTAAAATAAAAGTACATCTGTTTAACTACTAAGCTAGTGCTACCGACCATGGTACTAAGCTATCTAGTGTTACTGATAACAAGTTTGAAGCATGGCATTCATTATTATAGCAACTACATGTATTCTTACTCCTAATGTTGATTTACGCTATATACGATAAAGCAAGGATAATAGCTACTCTATTTATCAGCTTACTCTGGGACAACAAAATTTACAATAAGTACACAATAATCTAGTGAGCCTACTATAAAATTTTCATAGCCATAGCTAACACCAATTTACCACAAGAATTCCTACAAATATTAATCTACATAATACTAAGCTCTTTAGTTTGAATTTATGACCCTACCATTGTCATAGCTAACTGTAATCTAACTACACTAACAAGTAGATAGTATTTTTGTGAACCTAACAAAATTGGTTTCACTATTTTTGGACTACTACACAATTTACTACAAATTATCAAAGTTTAGCTTGAAAACTAAATTGAATAAGCATTAACAAATTCACTGAAAAGATGAAACATATTTCTATTTCACGGCCCACGTGAGCGACCCGACCCAACCTGCGACACCCGCACGCACACTCGCACAGCTTACCGGCGCGGCCCAACGCGGGACAGCCCACGTGAGCTAGCGGCCCATAGAAGAAAAACCCGTGTGCGCGCTACCTTAATCTAAAGAGCCCTCGGATTCCAAACAAATGGAACCGCAGTCCATGCCACTATTCCCTTCTCTCACTGACTCTAGCATTTAACCCCTTGGTTTGCTTTAAATTTACAACGCGAGGCCCTTGGCCGAACTTAATAGATAACGCGACCCTCCTGGCCTAACGCCGACGAGCGCGCACCTCCATGGCCCCGGTTCATACCACCGTGACACTCCTCAACCCAAGTGCATCCGATAGAGGTACTAAACAGCCCAGTTGGTGACGCACAGAGGCTTGGCCACACACCACGATGGTGTTTGCCTGTGGTGGCACTGATGCCGATGAATAAACCTTGCCTAATGCCTCCACTGCTACTCCTTAACCATCTACGGACTAAGTTAAACAATGTAGAAGTCCTAATTGAGCCGCTACTACATTCAAGCGCGTCGACCACAGAAACAGCATCTACCCACTTCCGTCGGGGATGGCCACGCGTGCTAACGAACCTCGGCCCTGATTGAGTCAACCAGCTATCCTAGGAGTAAGAGGACCTCACCAGACACGTGACGGATGGACTGGGTGAAGGCATGAGGCTCTGCAAGATGGTCGGCCACGAAAATGGGGTGACTCTATTTCCCAGCGAGCACGACGACGGCATCTCCGGTGACCCGTGGCTCCACCGGTGAAACCACTGCACGAGCACGATCACCAAGTCAACCATTACACAAGGCATAGCCTAATTAAAATGGCGAAGCACCACACGACGCCCTGGCCGTGCGCCCGCTCTGGCATCCATGGCGGACCGCCGTAAGGGGAATGCCTCGCCTCACCTCACAGTAGGCCGAACGAACATCGGGATGGATTCACTCGAAGGCTAACTATCCAAGCTCCTAGTGTGCACAGTTAATTGGAAAACGGTAGAGTGTGTGAGGCCAATTGTTGGGGTGACGCCTAAGGACTTATAGCAGCCGGTGGTGGCAAAATTTCAAATGGGCGCCCCTCCCTTGTTCCACCACCACAATGGCCGGTTAGGCACGACGTTGTCCTTCCACTCAACCACCACACGTGCATGATACAAAGAAAAAGGGGCTAGCACATCGGTTAGGCTTTGGCGTGGCTCAGCTGGCCAATGACCTCCAAGGCGATGTGACAAGCGCTTCTAGCATGGCCTCACGCGCAAGCGTGAGAACGCGGTAAGCAGGATGAGCCCACGCGCGTGCATAGCCGATGTCAATGGGAGTAGTAACTAGATGGCAGCGCCAGACGACACGTAGTGTGAGCGACATGACGCGACACGAGCAGTAGCCACGGGTAGATGTGCTGGAGGAGGGCAGAGCAGCCAGGCATGGCTGGGCCTGAGCGCGTGCGTGTGCCGAGTGCCAGAGCAAGGTAGCAGGGGACCCTAGCCGGTAGTGCAGGGCCAACGCACTGTGTGTGCACACGTAGGTGCGACAACGGCCGGTGTAGGAGCATACGCGGCGTGCCAGGGCAGCAATTTGGTGTGGCCAATAGGGCGAGGACAGTGGCAGGGACGACCAGTGCGGTGGCCCACGTGTGGCGTGCCTGCATAAGCGTGGCATTGGCAATGTGGTCAGTGCAGTAGCGTGCTGGGCAGCCCAGCGTAGCTGTGCTAGGCCAAATAGGGCGGTGACCGCGCCCCAGGCGCTGGCGTGGCCCAACCCGTGATGTGCATGCTTTTTAAAGCCATTCAAAAGCTCAAACCCAACGATTCAAGAGTCGAACCAGCTATTCTACACTCAAAAGGGTACCTTGGGCTAGCCATCCATGCCAAAACATCTCACCACTTCTTAACCCGATCGCTCTACAAAAATTACCGAACATGGCTTCGTCGACCCATTTTCAAACTTACGTGAAATGACTTAAACTTCGAACGGTTTCGCGTCAAATTCCTTTTCCGAGCTTCTTGATATATTAGCTAGCGAACCTCATCCTCGACCATAAGCATTTCATCATCACCTATGAAGTTCGTACTACAAACTTTATCAAAGTTGGCATAAACGTTCTATAGCATTTTTGTTCGATAAAAATTCGCTTAGATTACTAAACGATATTAAGCGACATGAAGTGTAACATTTGTTTCTTGTTTTAGATGAATGTTTCAAGTGTTGTACATTGATTTATACTTTATGTTACACACATTTACACATAAGTATGATGCTCATGCAGTGTTTTAGCAAAAACTATATAATGTAACACCAAGGGTGTTACAATTCCCAAGATCACAGAAGCTGAGGTCATCACCGCCTTCATCCGAGGACTCCACCACCATGAGCTTTGCTCCAAGTTTAACTGCAAGCCGCCTACCGAGATTGGGGAGATGATCACGACCGCCAACCAGTACGCCGACACCGAGGAAGCCAAGGTGCGCTTCAATGAGGATGCAGGCACTCATCACCCAACACGCCGCTACGACAACCACCCCGCTGACCGACGCTACAATAACCGCTGCTACAACGACCATAGTTACCATCGTGACAGCGGCCATGATCGGCCAGAAGGACCCAAGTCTGGCCAAAATCGTCACCGCCGGCCAGACCACATCGTCGCCACCATCAATGAACCCTGCGCCAAGCGCAACAATGACGAGCAGTACAAGAAGATCCTTGACGGCCCATGCCCTCTCCACAAGAATGCCAACCATAAGATGAAGGACTGCCTCGGCTTGGCTAAGGAGTTCTAGGACAAAAAGCTGGATGATGACACCAACGATGGAGCCAGAGGCCACTGACCACCTAGGGGCAATAACAATGCCTTTCAGGACCACAACAAGGTGGTTGCTAACATCTTTGGGGGCCTTGCCTCCACCGAGAGCAGAAGAGAATAGAAACTCACCGCCCGGTGGGTGCTCGCCGTCACTACGGAAGACGCCGCTGCCAACCCCAGCTATCGCCCATGGTCCGAGGTCCCCATCACCTTCAGCTGGGCCGACCAGTGGGTGGACATCCCCTACATAGGGTGTTTCCCCCTTGTCCTTGATGCAACCATCCAAAAGGTGCTTTTTAGAAAAGTGCTCATCGATGGTGGGAGCGCTCTGAATCTCCTCTTCATCGGAGCCCTAAAGGAGTTGGGCCTCGGGATAACAGATCTCACACCCTCAGACTGCTCCTTCTAGGGTGTGGTACCTGGTAGGGCATCCAAACCACTTGGAGAGATCACCCTACCTGTACAGTTCGGCATGGCAAGCAACTACCACGTTGAGCACATCAACTTCTACGTCGCCGACTTCAACACCACCTACCACTCCATACTTGGTTGGCTAGCTCTGGCCAAGTTCATGGTTGTACCGCACTACACTTATCTGGTGCTGAAGATGCCTTCGCCTACAGGAGTCTTGGCCTTGCGGGCTAACCTCTCCATCGCCTACGCCTATGAGACAAAGAGTCTTGCCCTCACCGAAGCCACCGACCTCTCCATCTAGATGGCCAGTGTGGTCACTGACGCCAAGATGGTGCCTGCCGATGACCTAGAGATCCCATCGCTGGAGCCTCCTCGTGCCTCCACCAAGTCCAAGGAAACCAAGGAGGTCGGCCTTGGCCTCGATGACCCATACAAGACCATGAAGGTTGGGCCTCACCTCGACCCCAAATAGGAAAGCACGCTCGTCTCCTTCCTATGTGCCAACGTTGATGTGTTTGCTTGGAAACCTATAGACATGCTTGGGGTACCACGGGAGAAGATCGAGCACTCCTTGAATGTCTCACCGACTGCCAAACCGATCAAGTAGAAACTCTGTCGATTCACGCCAGACAAGAAGGAGGCTATTAGGGTAGAAATAAAATGGCACACCCCTAAGTGGTTAGGAAACCCTATTCTTGTTCAAAAAAAGAATAAACAATGGAGAATATGTGTTGATTACACTAATCTTAACAGAGCCTGCCCTAAAGACCCCTTCGGTCTGCCTCGAATAGATGAGGTTGTAGACTCCACCGCCGGCTGCAAACTGCTCTCCTTCCTCGATTGTTACTCTGGCTATCACCAGATCTCCCTCAAGGAAGAAGACCAGATCAAGACATCGTTCATCACGCCCTTCAGTGCGTACTGCTACACCACCATGTCCTTTGGACTTAAGAACGCTAGGGCGACTTATCAAAGGGCTATCTAGATGTGCCTCGATCAACAGATCAGCCACAACGTCAAAGCTTACATCGACGATGTGGTCGTCAAGTCCAAAACCACCGATGATCTTATCACTGACCTCGAAGAAACGTTCGCCAACCTTAAAAGGTACCGATGGAAGCTGAACCCTTCAAAGTGCATCTTTGGAGTTCCATCCGGTATACTCCTGGGCTACATTGTTAGCGCATGAGGTATTGAGCCCAACCCTGACAAGGTTTCCACCATCACCAATATGAAACGGCCAACATGCGTCAAGGATATACAAAAGCTTATAGGCTGCATGGCTGCTTTAAGCCGCCTCATATCGCGCCTCGGCGAAAAAGGGCTACCGTTCTTCAAATTCCTCAAGGCCTCCAAGCACTTTTCCTAGTCGGAGGAGGCAGAAATGTACATAGCTTTCGAGTAGCTCATGTTGTTCCTAACAAAGCCTTCGATCATGACGGCGCCATAGCCAGACAAAACTCTCCTAATCTACATTGCTGCTACTTCTCACGTCGTCAGCATGGCCATTGTGGTCAAACGCAAGGAGGCTAGGCACGCCTATAAGGTGCAACATCTGATATAGTTCATCAGCGAGGTGCTCAACAAACCCAAGACTCATTATCCTTAGGTCCAGAAGCTGCTGTATGCTGTCCTGATTACGTCGCGCAAACTCCGCCACTACTTCAAGTATTACAAGATCGTTGTGGTCACCGAGTTCCCTCTAGGGGACATTCTCTGCAACAAAGAGGCCGATAGTTGTACCATCAAGTGGGCTATCGAGCTCGGCACTTACTCCATTGAATTCAGAAGCAGGCCTACAATTAAGTCTTAGGCCCTTGCTGATTTCATCACTGAGTGGACTGAGATTCAAGAGCTTATCACAACTACTTGTCTAGAGCACTGGGTGATGTACTTTGATGGTGCTCTCAACATCAACGGTGCTGATGTGGGCATTCTATTCATCACGCTGACCAAGGATAAGCTCTGATATGTTCTCCTGATACGTTTTCCGGCCTCCAACAACTCTACCTAATATGAAGCATGTCTCCATGGACTCCGTATAGCTGTTGAGCTCGGCGTTAAACGCGCCATGGTATACAAGGACTCCACACTGGTCATCAACCAGCTCAATAAAGACTGGTCCTACTCCAGTGAGAAGATGGATGCATATTGCGCAGAAATCAGGAAGCTTGAAGGGAAATTCTACGGTATCGAGTACCACCACGTGGCACGTGATCAAAATCAGCTCATCGACCACTTATCCAAGTTAGGCTCCTCTCGTGCCATGATTCCACTAGGGGTCATCGTTCAAGATCTTCTGGCGCCATCCATTAAGGAAGATAAGGAAATTCAGGAAGTTCCCCCCACCGAGCAGCTAGTACTTACGATACCTTTGCCGGCCACCGATTGGAGGGAACAGTTCATCAAGTACCTCTCCAGCATCGAAGTACCCGCTGATAAGATAGAAACCGAACACCTAATCCATCAAAGCAAGCATTACGTGCTAGTGGATGGCAACTTGATGAGGAAAAGTGCTAAGGAAGGGATACTGTAAAAATGCATCACCCAAGAAGACGGAGTGAAGCTACTTCTTGAAATTCACTCTCGTTCCCGCGGCAACCACGCAGCCTCGAGAACACTGACCGGCAAAGCTTTCTGAGCTAGTTTTTACTAGCCCATGTCCATCTCCGATGTAGAAGAGCTTGTCCGACGTTGTGAAGGATGCCAATTTTTTGCTAAGCAAATACACGTGCTGACACAAGAGCTGCAGACCATCCCAGCTTCCTAGCCCTTCACATGCTGGGGACTGGATATGATTGGGCCTTTCAAGCCAGTGCTAGGTGGTTTTTGGTATGTATACATCGGCATCGATAAGTTCTCTAAGTGGATCGAGTATAAACCGCTCGTCTCGGCTACTACAAAGAAAGCAGTCGAGCTCTTCAAAGATATCATGCACAGATTCGGTCTTCCGAATAGCATTATCACCGACCTCAGAACTACGTTTACTAGCCATCACTTTTGGGACTTCTGTGAAGACCGGTGCATCTCCATCAAATATGTCTCTGTTGCCCACCCTAGAGCCAATGGATAGGTCGAATAGGCGAACGGCATGATCCTTGATGCCCTCAAAAAATGGCTATATCAGAAAAAAGAAAAGCATCTGGGCAGATGGCTCAAGGAGCTACCAGCTGTAGTCTAGGGACTACACACTCAAGCTAGTCACAGCACCGGTGTGTCTCCATACTTCTTGGTCTATGGCTCAGAAGCCATACTACCAGCGGATATTGCCTTCCGAGCACCTAGGGTGAAAAATTATGATGAAGAGCAAGCCGCAGCTGTTCGGACAGAGGATGTCGATAGGGCCAAGGAAGAACACCAAATCACTTGCATCTGCATAGCCAAGTATCCAGAAGGCTTGCGGAGGTACTACAACCGTAACATCAAAGGTCATTCATTTGCTGTTGGCAACCTCGTTCTCCACAGAAAACAAAAAACCGAAGGGATGCACAATGTAACACCCCTGGTGTTATGATCTTGTTTAGCATCGTGATTTAGATCTAAGAAAATTTTTCAAAATGAGTTTCTCAGATTTTTGCTTTAAAATGTACTTGATGCGATGATTGGATCCGGTGACTCAGTTTTGTGGACTCGAACCAATGCTAAGTTAAATTCTCCGTACGTAAAGATATTTCGGAATGTCCGATAATGATTCTAGCAAGTAAATGGCGAATGGTGTGTTCTATTAGATTAAGCATGAAAAGCAACTTTTATAAATAAAAAAAATCCACTAATAAATAGAATGACATATATATATAGCCTTGGACTAGTAACATGTTTACATATAGACTCATTTTAGTCCATACAATAATTTGGTAACGTACCCGCGACAGCTACCGTCTTGTCGACTCATAAATTTAACGCGATTGGTGTGAAAGCACATTCCAGAAGTGAGATAGCGCAACAGCTTCATTTATTTTTCCTAGCGTATAGCGTACTCGTTGCATGGCAATTATTCACCGTCTAGTCCATGTCACTGTTGTCCTGCACCCAATGCCTTGTGCGAGCGTTCTTGCTGCTGCGACGCTGCCCTGTCTTTTGCCTTTAAGAAAGATGGTCGACCCACTGCTCGCATCGTCCTATCGATCTACAAATCCATCGACACACACCGTGTTGTCCTAGTGTGAATGAAGTTGGCCGGTCGCTCACATCGTTTTCTTCCTTTCTTTCTATTTCTGCTACCTCAGCTTGTCTCTGTCTATCCACCGTGCTGGGCCTGCCTATGCGCTCTCTCCTCTCTCTGTCCTTTCACTGCGCTGCACAAGGACGCTCCGGCAGCCCATGCCTGCCCTCGTGCGCCTGTCTGCTGCCCTTGTGCGCCTTAAGCCGAGGACCCAGCTACTCTGTCTCCCTCGCCTTCCTCTGCTTGTCCATGCTACCGTTGCCCGACCCAGACGCCGAGCCCCGCAAAGCTCCTTGGCCACTGCCCTGCCCGTGCCAACAGCGTCGCTTTTCTTTCTCTCACCAAGGCCAGCGCGTGGCTCTACCTCGCTTCCTCTCCTTCGCGTGCAGCATCGGTGCCCGCTCCTCTTCCTCCCCGCGCTGCTCACCCGCCCCGGCTATGCCGCCATTCTCGCCAAGCGCGCGTGCCCCTTGGCCCCGCGCTGCCCTGCGCCGTGTCCCCTTCATGACGCGCCACCACGCCTACAGTTCGCCGCCGTTCCCTCGAGAGCGTGTGCGGATCCCCTTGGTCCCGTGCTGGAGCCGTAGCACCCCACCATCGTCCACGCCCACCATGGCCGGCCATCTTTCCGGCCAGGTTCGGCGCGCCGCCTCCCCTGCTCTTAGCTCCCCATGCTGCCGTCCCATGCGCAACTCCACCCGGTCCTCCACCGCTACACTGCCGCCCGAGCTTGCGTTGCTGCGCCGCTCCGCCTCGGCCCACGTCATGGCCAGGTGAGCCTGAGCGTGGTCGTGCACCTCCCCGGCCATCTTGTCACCGCCAGGGCACCCCCGTTGTTGCGCCGCTCCACTCACCACTATCGTGCCTCGCCAGCCAGTTCCGGTGCTACCCCTAGGCCACTTGGTCGCCGTTTCATCGGCGGAAATCAGCCGGATTGGACCACTGGCCACCTTGCCTCTACTCAGGCTCTGCGTGTGATGAAGGAGAGAAGGGTGAGATATGAAATAGAACATTTCCAGGGTGCTTGATATAAATCACGTGACTCACTTAAATAGTGTTTGTGTCCTACGGGTTAATTTAAAGAAAGTACAAGGGTCTCTTAGCAAAATGGTGCCGCCGCAGCTGTGTTGGCCCACATGGGCCGGCCGTTTCCGGCTTATTGGGCCACACGCCATGCGCATCCACAGCCTCGCCCTGCTTGACGCCGCGCCTGGGCCGTCCGCGCCGCGCCCCGCATGGGCCTACCTAGTTGTCGAAGCGCCTATGCCACGCTGTGCGCCTACAGGCTGGACTGGTGACGCACGCTTGGGCCGGACCTAGCAGCTAGGCCGAAAGGGGTGTCGCCGGCCTTTTTGAATTGTAGAGCACTTTGTAATTTAGCTTGCAAGGTAAACTTATAAAATTCGTAGTAAATCATAGAAAAATTATAAAAATGCCAAATCAGTTTTATTGAGTTTCTAAAATCATGATCTACCGAATGGTGTATTTTGTTCACATAGGTTTGGTATGCTTTTTAGGTTGCTCTAATTATTTTAACATGCTTAATATTGTTAAAAGGAGAACTTGTAGGAATTTTCGTGATAAATCGGTGATAGTATTAACTCTAAAATTTTTTATAGTAGATTACTAATATCATTAGCTGCTCACTATAATTTTTGTAGCTCCAAAATAGTTAGTTTGCTAGATAGATAATAATGCCCTATTCGAATAAATATTAAATCGATAGGATAGAATAATGAAACAACTTGGGTTTATATAACTAAAATATTTGTTGGGAAATAACGTCTTATCTTATTCGATAACATGGATATGTAGCGTAAGTATGGTCATCATTAGAACTAGCTCATTAACTTGAGAGGAGTAAATCGTATTTTTACGAATCACGATTGCAGTCGATTAATTACGTCTTTGCATTGCATCGCATTGCGTATCATATAGGTACGGTGATGGATCAATGGATAAATTGAAGGATGATTAGGAATTCGAAGATGGTGTAATGGTATTCTCTTCAGGAGATGATGTAATGGGCTTTCTATTCAGTTGATGGTGGATGATCTAAAAATGCAAATACTAACTTTTGGTTATATTTTACCCAGGCAAGTCCCGGTGCATAACCCCTACTTTTCTAGAGTTTAAATTATATTTGTGAATTAAGTTTTAAGGAGTTGGTTGAAACCCACTTGCATATATATATCTTTATCCTATAAGTCTTACTAGTATGACAGGATCGGGTAGATTGCTATTGAAACATCCTCAATTTTCCTTGAAGGGAAAATCCACAGAATGAATTTTAATATGATAAAACCAAGAACAGATTCCATCATATTATCATATTTCAGTCGATGTCATAGTCATACATCATAAGATTACAAGAATACAAGATATTACATCACTGGAGAACACACGTATTACAGAGCTAATCTAGCGGAAGACTATCGAGCGAAGGCTCCTCCTTCACGGGCATCATCAGAATTGGCATAGTGCAGCGTAGATTCCATCTCTGAACCAAACTTGAGCATAGGCACGAGACCTCCTAATCCTTCTAAAGTTAGCATCTCTGAGAAGTAGGAAATCTGCACACCGCTAGATGTGTGCAGGCCATGGTCAGCACCGATGAGCTTTAGTGGAAAAAGATAAACAAGGGATCTGGCGATCCTAGTATTTGGCTGTGGTTTGCATCCTTAGCGCATGAGAAGTAAATAACATTAGTAATATAATAATAATATCCAATTTTTAACACATTCACCACCACACCATCCATATCCATCCACCAACCATCCATCCCAAACCATCTCCACACCACCACACCACATCTCATCTCACACACTCAGGTCGACAGGCCGACTCCCTCTCGGCACTTGTCTCAATGGCCCACAGCCCCAAGGCTCATGACCGGGTAATACCCCAAACCCTGGAGAGAGAAAAGAAGGACTCATCTCCTATCTAGTTTAAGCGAAACCCAGGAAAGGTCCATAGCCGACAAGTCGGCATATGTATCGATCGATCAACCAAACACTCTATAGAGGTTTTACATACCCACAAGATTAGCCATCCTCAGAGCCATGTATCTCCTAGGCAGAATTCCGATTGCTTGCTAGCCTAGAACGATGCCACCCTACCTCTCAGCCCTGGAACATCCCAAGTCTAGTCTGGGAAGGCTGATACTGTGAGTCGTAGACAGAGCCAGGGCTCTCCGGATGTCAAGAGCCAGGTCCACAAGGCCTCCTGAAGTCTCAGAAGGGTGTGGGAAAAAACTATGTGCCATGTACCTCCTTGCACACGTTCGCTTAGCAGTAGTGGCATTGCTCTACCAAGTAGTCCGACCGTCCCGCACCATATAGGGCAAGTGGGATGTGAAGGATTCCCGGTGAGTCTGAGTACTAGTAAGTCCTTAGGGATTGACCAAGCCAGAATGTCTTCATCAGGGTTTCCATTTTACGTGCCACCATAGCACCTCTACCCTGGGCTCCACCTCTCCGAGGTTCACACCCAAGGCCACCTCCAATTACCATTTACCCGCCACAGGTATTCCATATCCAAGTGCCCAGGTAGCACCACATGGCAAGACTCGCCCCAGGATTGTCGTTATTCCAGCTCGGTCGACACAACCCTCACTCTCCACGCACCCAAGACACACGCAGCACGCTCACATGCCACCAAGTCTGGCACCCATAGCCAAACCATTCCCAGGGGGTTCACCACCAGCATCACATTCCCGATATAATGCGAAGTGGAGTTAATAATAAGTATAGTGGTGTAATATGCAAGCAAGCAGGCAAGTAAGCATATATAAGCGAGCGAATGTGCAAAGCAGGGTGACATGGTAGAGTGGGTTGCATCAGGGTAATAATGGCTCAGGTAGTAGCATGCATCAAAGTACTAGCAAAGACATAATTATAAAGCGCTAGCAGTTCTAGATATTATACAATGTCTAATAGGATTCTCTAAAAGAGGGTGCTGCCATGACACCTGCGATGTAGAGGTAGTAGTGGTACAATTCTCCATTCATTGGTGTTCCATTAGCGGGGTCACCTCCTCCTGTGTTGACTCCATTCCGCAGTCCTTGTTGTCGTTCACGTTCTCTTGGTCCGATCGTCAGCTACTTCGCAAAGCGACATGCAAGGCAAGAGAGCACTCAACACTCGAAAAGACGATGAGACATAGGAAAATCCAATAACACCAGCAAGACAAAAAGAGATACACGGCTTAGCCCTCTCGGTGGTTGTCCGATTCCCTCGGGCCAAAGAAACATGAGTGGTGGTATGCTAAGCACAAGCTTAAGTCATGGCCAAGCCAGTATGGCTTTACGATAAACAGTTTAAGCCAGAGCTTATCCAGAGCCAACACAATGGCTCATGATCTTTCGATCCGGTGTCATTGAATTGACGGGGATTGGAAGTTGGGCCCCTAGAAAGAAGAACGACGGGGTTCGGCTCTTATAGCCTTATCCCGCAAGTCACAATTGGACACGAGTAGCATACAAGAGCGATTAACACTATTGTGACTTGGCTCCAACGTACTTTGGCTCGCTCGCTATGGTAGAAAGTGGTAGCGCAAAGAGATTGGACATCAACGGTTCCCCTTGATCCACACAACACAATAACGTCGGGAGCCGAGAAGAGGGTCGCTCAACACGGCAAAAGATGCGGGGGTTAGCTAGGCACATCCATGTCATGTTCTCAGACACATCTTTGGGAAAGATGGTTTTAGACGGTCGATCGGGTCGACACGCATGGGTCCAAGGTACGACATAGACCATAGCTTCGCTAACCCAAAGGGGATAGTCCAGTCTTTGATCCAATTGTCATGGGCAAGACAGAATCAAACAAAGCAGCTAACGGTGCATCAGAGCAAGAACCACATGGGACAAGGTCTACTTCTTCCAACACTTGCGCCACGACGAAAGACAGGGCATTGGAAGGAAGCGACAAACACCAAGTGCGCAAACCACTCGTAGGGTACCTGACTTAGGTGCACTGGCACTAAGACATCTTTCTAATTCATAGCGGTGCGGTTGTCACCGCGGGAATCATAGAAATGCGATGGTCATACAAGGTACAAGCATACAGCATCTGTCTTCTACAATCATCATATCCCGACTCATCCACTAAGTTAGGCCACAAAGGGCTCATTGTGTGCGGGTGATATCTGCACCAATGTTCAGTCCACAATGGCCAGGTCCTACGGCCGAATCGGATTACTAATAATTGTAGTACGTCGGAGACAACTAAAAGTGAGGGAGCGAGTTATGCTTGCCATTACAGCCATGGTGGGGCGAACCCACTACCGAAATGGTCGAACGAGGTATGATCCCTCGACTGGCTTGAAGGCACAGTCCTTAGGCAAACAAACATAACATAAGAACAAGAATCCCGACAACCCCACATAAGAGCTAAGACATGACCACATGAATGGAGTAGCACATATCCATAGCGAGAGGGATGGGTAGACCTGCACAAGGGCACGGTGCAGACAGATATAGATAGATCAAGATCACGTATTGTAAGTGTACGAACGAGTATAAGAATGAGTAGGAAGGGGCTTTTGTCGGTGTCGAGAATGACGTTTGACTAGGATTTGACTTCGCGGCAAAGATGTGGAGGCCCAAGGGCTGTTGTAACTTGTCCCGGAGGGCTATGGCTGCCTCTGGCCAGCTGTGGCCAGCTACGACCTACTGTGGCTAGCTGTGGCTGGCTATAGCTAGCTGCAGCGTGCTATAGGTGGCCAAGGGCTGGCTGTTGCTGGATAGGCATGGCAGCAGGTGGCTAGAGGTTGGCTGCTGCTGTAGGACACAGCTAGGGTTGGTGACAAGGGTATTCGGCCAAGGCGTCGGGGCCATTTGCAAGTCTAAAAGAGAGGCAGATCTCGGTCTCGAGTTTTGCGGCACGAACAGCAAGTGGGGACAAGTCCATCGTGTAGAGCTCGATTTTAGAAAAAATGTGGGAACTGGTTTCACATTTTTCTGAGGTCGTATGGATTTTCTATGAATTTCCAAAGGTTAAATCCTTTTCTTGTAAAAGAAAAAGAAAGGATAATCTAGGGCTCGATACGTGGCAGCATGGGATTGGGCCAGGCGCTTGCAATCACTGACAGGTGGGACCACGTCATCAGTCAACATTGACCGTTCAACGGTCAACACTGACCGGGCTCAAGTGGGCACCGAAGGGCCGGGTTAAGGGCCGGATATGGGCCAATTTGGGCTGGCCTGGCCTGTACATGTGTCGGCTGGTTAGGCGGTCCGTGTGGCGGTGCTGGGCTCCTACTGGGCTCAGGTCCACGAGCGTGGCTCACGGTGCACCGTTAGGCAGGGTCTAGTGGACCGAAGGCTCGATTCATGGTGGTCCAGGTCCATTTCCTTCTACCTCGGTCTATGGCTCACGTGAAACCGGTGCACCATGCTGCTGCTCCTCCTTTCCTCTTGCTCCTCTGTTTCCCGATGGAGTCCCCCGCCGGCGGCGAGCTGACGCCCCCGGGCGACTTGGTGGCTTGGAGGCACGGACATAGGGCGCTAAGGGTTCGCGGTTCCGTTGGGATGGGGCTGGTCCGGTGCTTGTGCGGTGTGCGTGTCTGTGAGCCGGTGGTGGCTCAGGTCCATGCAAAATAGTGCGTCATCCAGGAATGCTTCAGGGTCAAGCCGGCGTCGAAGGCCGGGACAGGCAGGCAACAAAGGCATGAACAAAGGTGGGGGCTTGGGAGTCCAGTGCTCACCGTCGGGCTTGGCATGGCCGCGGCTGAGGATGGGGCGCGGAGCAGAGGCTCGAGGTGGATGTCGACGAGGTGGTGTAGCTGCGTGGACGTCGCAGGGTCCTCAGGCTCGGCCCGCGGTGGTTGTCATGGATGCGCTCGCGAAGACACGGCCACGGACGATGTCGCGGTGTTCCAAAGCCGATGGCTAGAGGCAGAGCAGGCCGGTGCGGTGCAGTGATGGCCAGGCTCGAGGCAGATGATGATGGTGTCGATGGCGTGGTCGTTGACATGCTTGTGTCGCAGACGGGGAAGGAGCAGGGGATCGCGGTCGGCGTCGCCATGGCCAGGGGCTCCGGTGAGGTAGGGACGGGCTCCTACCGGTGGCTTAGTCGCGACGCGGAGCTGGGAGGCGGCGCTACCATGGTGCGCCTCTAGCATGGCAAGGCAACTGGTGGCGCGTTGGAAGGTGGCTGCTCACATGGAGGAAGAGGGAGAGGGATGGCGACGGCGGCTGCGAAATGGAGGAGAAGGGGCGACGCTATGTAAGGGCGTGGATGGCTAGGCTTCCTGAGGTGCCGTCCATCCTCGACGTCTGTGCCAGGGAGAGGAGCACGCGGTGCGAATCATGGGCACCTGAGCCAAGGGGCGTGGTTAGGACGTGGGTGCAGGGGCGCGTGCCTTGCCACCCAAGCGACGGTGGCGCTTGGGAGCATCTGCTCGCTAGGGTTTCTCTAGGGCGGCTTGGGCTGGCTGGGCAATGAGAGGGGGGGCTCGGTTGGGCTCCTGCCGCTGGCTAGGCCAGTGCAGAAAGAAGGGGAAGGGAGTGCTGGGCCGGGGTTGTTGGGCTGCTGCTGCTGCCCGCATGGGCCAAAAGCAGGGGGCCAAGTTGGGTTGGTTCGGTTACTCAGGCCAGATGCCCCTTTTCTTTTTCCTCTGTCTTCTTTTCCTTTTCTATTTCTTATTTCTATCCTACTCTATGCCATGGGTTGACAACTCACGTGCATTGATTTGATAAAGATAGTTGGTTGACTATAGAAATTAGGTCAAGGGGTTCGAAACTAAAGAGATGAATTGAGAGAGAGAGAGAGGTGGAAGGATTCATGAGAGATTCTAGAAGGAGTCAAAAGGATTTGCTACGGACTTGTGCTCTCCAACACAAAACCCTAAACCAACTAAGGAACTCCAACAAACTCCTACAAGCAACACTATATGTATGCAACAAGTTATTTATAAATTGTTCTTTGTTTGACCTAGTATCTATATGCTTCACACATTTGCATGAAAAGTTTTAAAAAGTTCGTATTTTTGGCTTCCAGAAAAATCCAGGTTGTTACAGTCCACCCTCGTTACAGGAATCTCGTCCTCGAGATTTAGGGGTTAGTGTCACTAGAGAAGAGGGGTCCTCATTGTCAAGTCATATGCACCAATGCATTTGTTTCGTAGTTGGAGTTTTGAATAGGAGCTTTTTGGATAAAGTTGTTTGCATACAACTTTTTAAATGGAGAAACTTCAGTTTTATAAAACAGGGAGAGATCTTTTAAAGGATCGAATCGAGGTTTGTCACAATTTTGATTTTTGCAAAGAGTCCTTTATGAAAATTTGAGAAAGGCTCTTTTTAAGTGGGTTTTAAATTGGTGGTGAAGACTTTTGAAACAAGGTTGGTTTTCAATTTGCTTTCCTTAAAGCTTTTGAAATTTAAGGTAGGTTTGGAAAGAGTCGAAATCACTTTCTTTTGGTAGCTTTAGAGGGTTTTAAAACAGTTTTCATTTAAGATGGAGTTGCTTTTGCAAACGGGAGAAGTTTTCAGCAAATGAGAGAGAGCATTTTGAACATGTCTGGTTGAAAATTGAAGTCAATTTTGAAAGGGACGGGTAAAGATATGACGTCTTGGCTTAATATGTCTAACCATTGGTCAAAATCACTTGACTAGTCATATTACGGCCTTGATTTTTGCTTGGAGTCACACATAGATAAAATACTTTTATATTCTTCACTCAAGCAATATAAACACAAGAAGCATAAGAAGCAAAAAGATCCAAGCACTCAAGCAGCATTACAACTCCTTTATGCATAGTGTTGACTTAAGGCAACTCCTAAGCCTTTGAGTCTCACCCATCTATCGATCTTGCATGGGCGACAAAGGGAATCATTTCCTAGTGGTCAACTTTTCAGATTGGGGATAGTCAGTTAGTAGTAGAACTCAAGGTAGAGACGGGGAATCAAGTGTTAGTAGCTATGACTCCACTACAGATAGAATGTTTGGCTTCTACACTAGTGTTTGGTACTAAAGGTCTCATCCTAAGGTCAAGTATGCTCTGATACCAACTAAAACATCCTCAATTTTCCTTGAAGGGAAAATCCACAGAATGAATTTTAATATGATAAAATCAAGAACTGATTCCATCATATTATCATATTTCAGTCGATGTCACAGTCATATATCATAAGATTACAAGATATTACATCACTGGGGAACACACCTATTATAGAGCTAATCTAGCGGAAGACTATCGAGCGAAGGCTCCTCCTTCACAGGCATCATCAGAGTTGGTGTAGTGCAGCGTAGATTCCATCTCCGAACCAAACTTGAGCGTAGGCACGAGACCTCCTAATCCTTCTAAAGTCAGCATCTCTGAGAAGCAGGAAATCTGCACATCGCTAGATGTGTGCAGGCCATGGTCAGCACCGATGAGCTTTAGTGGAAAAAGATAAACAAGGGATCTGCCGATCCTAGTATTTGGCTGTGGTTTGCATCCTTAGCACATGAGAAGTAAATAACATTAGTAATATAATAATAATACCCAATTTTTAACACATTCACCACCACACCATCCACCAACCATCCATCCCAAACCATCTCCACACCACCACACCACATCTCATCTCACACACTCAGGTCGACAGGCTGACTCCCTCTCGGCACTTGTCTCAACGGCCCACAGCCCCAAGGCTCACGACCAGGTAATACCCCAAACCCTAGAGGGAGGAAAGAAGGACTCATCTCCTATCTAGTTTAAGCGAAACCTAGGAAAGGTCCATAGACGACAAGTCAGCATATGTATCGATCGATCAACCAAACACTCTGCAGAGGTTTTACATACCCACAAGATTAGCCATCCTCGGAGCCATGTATCTCCTAGGCAGAATTCTGGTCGCTTGCTAGCCTAGAACGATACCACCCTACCTCTCAACCCTAGAACATCCCAAGTCTAGTCTGGGATGGCTGATACTATGAGTCATAGACAGAGCCGGGGCTCTCTGGATGTCAAGAGCCGGGTCCACAAGGCCTCCTGAAGTCTCGAAAGGGTGTGGGGAAAAACCGCGCGCCCCGTACCTCCTCCACACGTTCGCCTAGCAGCAATGGCATCGCTCTACCAAGTAGTTCGACCGTCCCGCACCATATAGGGCGAGTAGGATGTAAAGGATTCCCGGTGAGTCTGAGTACTAGTAAGTCTTTAGGGATTGACCAAGCCAGAATGTCTTCATCAGGGTTTCCATTTTACGTGCCACCATAGCACCTCTACCCCGGGCTCCACCTCTCTGAGGTTCACACCCAAGGCCACCTCCAATTACCATTTACCCACCACAGGTATTCCATATCCAAGTGCCCAGGAGCACCACATGGCAAGACTCGCCCCAGGCTTGTCGTTATTCCAGCTCGGTTGACACAACCCTCACTCTCCACGCACCCAAGACACACGCAGCACGCTCACACGCCACCAAGTCTGGCACCCATAGCCAAACCATTCCCAGGGGGTTCACCACCAGCATCACATCCCCAATATAATGCGAAGTGGAGTTAATAATAAGTATAGTGGTGTAATATGCAAGCAAGCAGGCAAGTAAGCATATATAAGCGAGCGAATGCGCAAAGCAGGGTGACATGGTAGAGTGGGTTGCATCAGGGTAATAATGGCTCAGGTAGTAGCATGCATCAAAGTACTAGCAAAGAAATAATTATAAAGCGCTAGCAGTTCTAGATATTATGCAATGTCTAATAGGATTCTCTAACAGAGGGTGTTGCCATGACACCTGCGATGTAGAGGTAGTAGTGGTACAATTCTCTATTCATTGGTGTTCCGTTAGCAGGGTCACCTCCTCCTACGTTGACTCCATTCCACAGTCCTTGTTGTCATTCATGTTCTCTTGGTCCGATCGTCAGCTACTTTGCGAAGCGACATGCAAGGCAAGAGAGCACTCAACACTCGAAAAGACGACGAGACGTAGGAAATCCAATAACACCAGCGAGACAATAAGAGATACACGACTTAGCCCTCTCGGCGGTTGTCCGATTCCCTCGGGCCAAAAAAACACGAGTGGTGGTATGCTAAGCACAAGCTTAAGTCATGGCCAAGCTAGTATAGCTTTACGATAAATGGTTTAAGCCAGAGCTTATCCAGAGCAAACACCACAGCTCACGATCTTTCGATCCGATGTCATTGAATTGATGGGGATTGGAAGTCGGGCCCCTAGAAAGAAGAACGGCGGGGTTCGGCTCTTATAGCCTTATCCCGCAAGTCACAATTGGACACGAGTAGCATACAAGAGCGATTAACACTATTGTGACTTGGCTCCAACGTACTTTGGCTCACCCGCTATGGTAGAGCGGTAGCGTAAAGAGATTGGACATCAACGGTTCCCCTTGATCCACACGACACAATAACGTCGGGAGCCAAGAAGAGGGTCGCTCAACACGGCAAAAGATGCGGGGGTTAGCTGGGCACATCCATGTCATGTTCTCAGACACATCTTCGGGAAAGATGGTTTTAGACGGTCGATCAGGTTGACACGCACGGGTCCGAGGTATGACATAGACCATAGCTTCGCTAATCCAAAGGGGATAGTTCGGTCTTTGATCCAATTGTCATAGGCAAGACGGAATCGAACAGAGCAGCTAACGGTGCATCCAGAGCAAGAACCACAAGGGACAAGGTCTACTTCTTCCAACACTTGCGCCACGACTAAAAACGGGGCATTGGAAGGAAGCGACAAACACCAAGTGCGCAAACCACTCGTAGGGTACCTGACTTAGGTGCACTGGCACTAAGACATCTTTCTAATTCATAGCGGTGTGGTTGTCACCGCGGGAATCAAAGAAATGCGATGGTCATACAAGGTACAAGCATATGGGGGTTTGAGCACAAAAGAACCAAAAGAG
This sequence comes from Miscanthus floridulus, assembly GCF_019320115.1. NCBI lineage: Eukaryota > Viridiplantae > Streptophyta > Magnoliopsida > Poales > Poaceae > Miscanthus > Miscanthus floridulus. Next base: position 31,852,413 of record NC_089593.1, on the reverse strand, counting down.
AAGAACACGAGATTCGCCTTCCTTTGATCCACTCGCCCTAGAAGCCAATGAGAATCAAAGGAATGGAATCAAGAGCGCAATAAACCCCAAATAAGCAAGGGCCTCAATCCACATCTTACTGGATTGATGAGGATTGAGAACCAAAGAGAGAGAAGAATGGAATCTGTACTCTTTCGACCAACTTGTCATGGAACGAACGAAGGTTGGAGAGAAGAGATACAGTCCCACGATCCAAACCAACTCATAGGGCATCACGGCCGTGCAACTATTGGCACACTGCTATTCCCTCGGTTCGCAGCAGTGCGGTTGTCACCGCTTAGATCCGAAGGAATGCTATGGTCAAGGTGGTGCAATCATATAAGGTGGCTAGGATAAACACAGGTGAAAAGAGGTAGAGCCCGATGGTCATGGCGAGGGGACTCGCGGCCATGAGCTTATCCTACACGAGTTGGCATTCGTCTTCTACAATCATCATATCCCGACTCGTCCACTAAGTTAGGCCACAAAGGGCTCATTGTGTGCGGGTGATATCCGCACCAATGTTCAGTCCACAATGGCCAGGTCCTAGGGCCGAATCGGATTACTAATAATTGTAGTACATCGGAGACAACTAAAAGCGAGGGAGCGAGTTATGCTCACCATTACGGCCATGGTGGGGCGAACCCACTACCGAAATGGTCGAACGAGGTACGATCCCTCGACCAGCTTGAAGGCACGGTCCTTAGGCAAACAAACATAACATAAGAACAAGAATCCTGACAACCCCACATAAGAGCTAAGACATGACCACATGAATGGAGTAGCACATATCCATAGTGAGGGGGATGGGTAGACCTACACAAGGGCATGGTGCAGACAGATATAGATAGATCAAGATCACTTATTGTAAGTGTATGAACGAGTATAAGAATGAGCAGGAAGGGGCTTTCGTCGGTGTCGGGAATGGCGTTCGACTAGGATTCGACTTCGCAGCAAAGATGTGGAGGCCCAAGGGCTGTTGTAACTTGTCCCGAAGGGCTATGGCTGCCTCTGGCCAGCTGCGGCTAGCTACGGCCTACTGTGGCTAGCCGTGGCTTGCTGTAGCTGGCTACGGCTAGCTGCAGCGTGCTATAGGTGGCCAAGGGCTGGCTGTTGCTAGCCGGGCGTGGCAGTAGGTGGCCAGAGGGTGGCTGCTACTGTAGGACACAACTAGGTTTGGCGACGAGGGTATTTGGCCAAGGCGTCGAGGCCATTTGCAAGTCTAAAAGAGTGGCAGATCTCGGTCTTGAGTTTTGCGGCACGAACAGCAAGTGGGGACAAGTCCACCGTGTAGAGCTTGATTTTAGAAAAATGTGGGAACTTGTTTCATATTTTTTCTGAGGTCATATGGATTTTCTACGAATTTCCAAAGGTTAAATCCTTTTCTTGCAAAAGAAAAAGAAAGGATAATCCAGGGCTCGATACGTGGCAGCATGGGACTGGGCCAGGCGCTTGCAATCACTGACAGGTGGGACCACGTCGTTAGTCAACATTGACCGGTCAACGATCAACACTGGCCGGGCTCAAGTGGGCACCGGAGGGCCGGGTTAAGGGCCAGATATGGGCCGATTTGGGCCGGCCCGCCCCGGACACATGTCGGTTGGTTAGGTGGTCTGCGTGGCAGCGCTGGGCTCCTACTGGGCTCAGGTCCACGAGCGTGGCTCATGGTGCACCATCAGGCAGGGTCTAGTGGACCGAAGACTTGGTTCATGGTGGTCCAGGTCCATTTCCTTCTCCCTCGGTCTATGGCTCACGTGAAACCGGTGCACCACGCTGCTGCTCCTCCTTTCCTCTTGCTGCTCTGTTTCCCAATGGAGTCCCTCGCCGGTGGCGAGCTGACGCCCTCGGGCGACTTGGTGGCTCGAAGGCACGAACATAGGGCGCTAAGGGTTCGTGGTTCCATTGGGATGGGGCTGGTCTGGTGCTTGTGCGGTGCGCGTGTCCATGAGCAGGTGGTGGCTTAGGTCCGTGCAAAATGGTGCGTCATCCAGGAATGCTCCGGGGTCAAGCCGGCATCGAAGGCCGGGACAGGCAGGCAACAAAGGCATGAACAAAGGTGGGGCTTGGGAGTCCAGTGCTCACCATCAGGCTTGGCATGGCCATGGCCAAGGACAAGGTGCGGAGCAGAGGCTCGAGGTGGACGTCGACAAGGTGGTGCAGCTGCATGGACGTCGCGAGGTCCTCAGGCTCGGCCCAAGGTGGTTGTCGCGGATGCGCTCGTGGAGACGCGGCCACGGATGACGTCGCGGTGTTCCAAAGCCGGTGGCTAGAGGTAGACTGGGCCGATGCGGTGCGGTGATGGCCAAGCTCAAGGCAGATGACGATGGTGTCGATGGCGTGGTCGTCGACGTGCTCGTGTTGCAGGCGAGGAAGGAGCAGGGGATCGCGGTTGGCGTCGCCATGGCTAGGGGCTCCGGTGAGGCAGGGACGGGCTCCTACCAGTGGCTTGGTCACGACGCGGAGCAGGGAGGCGGTGCTGCCGTGGTGTGCCTCCAGTGTGGCGAGGCAACTGGTGGCACGTTGGAAGGTGGCTGCTCGCGTGGAGGAAGAGGGAGAGGGATGGCGGCGGCGGTTGCAAAATGGAGGGGAAGGGGCGGCGCTATTTAAGGGCATGGACGGCTAGGGTTCCTGAGGTGCCATCAATCCTTGACGTCCATGCTAGGGATAGGAGCACGCAGCGCAAATCACGGGCACCTGAGCCAAGGGGCGCAGTCGGGATGCGGGTGCAGGGGCGCGTGCCTTGCCACCCGAGCGACGGCGGCGCCTGGGAGCATCTGCTCGCTAGGGTTTCTCCGGGGCGGCTTAGGCTGGCTGGGCAAGGAGAGGGGAGCTCGGTTGGGCTCCTGCCACTGGCTGGGCCGGTGCAGAAAGAAGGGGAAGGGAGTGCTGGGCCGGGGTTGTTGGGCTGCTGCTGCTGCCCGCGTGGGCCAGAAGCAGGGGGGCCAAGTTGGGCTGGTTCGATTACTCAGGCCAGATGCCCCTTTTCTTTTTCCTCTGTCTTCTTTTCCTTTCTATTTCTTATTTCTATCCTACTCTATGCCATGGGTTGACAACTCATGTGGATTGATTTGATAAAGATAGTTGGTTGACTATAGAAATTAGGTCAAGGGGTTCGAAACTAAAGAGATGAATTGAGAGAGAGAGAGAGGTGGAAGGATTCATGAGAGATTCCAGAAGGAGTCAAAAGGATTTGCTACGGACTTGTGCTCTCCAACACAAAACCCTAAACCAACTAAGGAACTCCACAAACTCCTACAAGCAACACTATATGTATGCAACAATTTATTTATAAATTGTTCTTTGTTTGACCTAGTATCTATATGCTTCACACATTTGCATGAAAAGTTTTAAAAAGTTCGTATTTTTGGCTTCCAGAAAAATCCGGGTTGTTACAGCTATGCTACAGGAACCGGTAGAAGTCGAGTGATTGCCTATCACTCACGAGATATAGGAAATATGTTACTATATTATTGTCACTTGGAAAGTTTAAATTGTGGGAAGGAAAAATAATGACCGGGCAGGGATATGGTTTGGGTATTGGTGGGTGTAAGAAGTTGTGTCGCCGCGAACGCGGGGCATAGCTTGGTTACACTGCTTTCCCTGTCTTTGTCGGTTAAGGACCGACCATTGCATAAGAAGCTAGGCAAGTCACAGATTTATTATCCCGAGCACATAATTATGTATGGGTGCTTGGAAGACTTGTTGCTCTCTTGTCGTGGGTTCTGGCTCTTTTCGGACCGACTGTCAGGGTTTTGTTTTGGTGGAGGAGGTCCTTGCACCACACTGAGTCCAGGACTCAGGAGCGGGGGCTTGGAGTCCTAGTTTGGATGGGAAACTAGGACCCTAGGATAGGAGGGTGATGGGTTAGTCCTGCTTGTGCCTAGGGTACAAGCGGGGTGTGTGTTTTCGGGGTACCTAGCTGGGGACATTGGTTCATGAATCGCCGCCGAGTCAGTACGACTTGTCTTAACTCTAGCACCGTAGTAAGAACTAGAAGATGAAAGATGGAAAGAAAAGGAAATCTAATTGCTTACCACCTGCTTGAAAGTAGCACAGGTGCTTACATAGAATGGTTAGTTAATGAACCAATGCAGCTATTAATAAAAATCAAATATAAGGACACACTTTTAGTAATGCTCCTGTAGATGCAATAAAGCCACTAGCCAGATAGCCTTCCATACCCTTTGTCATAGAACCGACCAATTTATAAGAGCACAAGTACAAAAATAATCGCCGAAACGATCAAATTCTCGCACTTGAGCCCATATAAACCCGGTAGTCAACTGAAACCTCGAAGGATTTCAAACCAACTTGCATACAACCAAGATCATAGTAATTCAACATAACATATTATACGTTACAACATTTCATAGACGGTTTGCAAATAGATTACATCACCTCAGAGTCATCATTATTACAAAACAAGTCTTGTAAAGTACACGAAAGCAAATAGTTTAACTTACACACCCGAGTTCAAATACAAATACTGGTTTGCTGATCACAACCCGCAAAAGCATTCGGATAAGAGAAACAGAGATCATGCCCATGATCTAGTCTTTGTCACCCGCCGGGTGGAGACAATACTTACAGAAGCCCTAATATAAAAGGTCATCTACAACATGAGGGAATAAACCCTGAGTACAAGAATGTACTCAGCTAGACTTACCCATCAGAAACCAAAACAAATGACACCAAGGATCATGCATAGCTTAATTTAGTGGATCTGGCTGACACTTTCTTTTTGTGGAAAAGCATAAGTAATAATGAGCAACTCTTAACCTGAGCTAGCAGTGACTTTTAGCCATTAACCTGTCATCTATATTAGCACCTGTACTAAGCAATCATTTGATTAAGATGTAAACATTAATAACCATAACAGGTATAAATCGTGGCAACATTATCATCATCATCCATTTAACCATATCGTTAAATTAATTAAATCTACGTTGCCGCTGCTCAGTCAAGTTCTCACTATCCGGGAGAGACGGCGATTCAAATCGATTCCTATCTAGCTAGAGGGGTATTCCTAAACACAAACCCTGCTTCTCCCGTCAGGGTCGCAACAAGTCACCTTTGGCACAATTCAGGAGTCGTGAGTCTGAACAGATCGACATTCTCAGAGAACCACTCTGCCAAGGTTGCTCGAGACTCTAAACCGCCTTGGACTTATGCCAATGGCTCTCCGCACATCCTTACTACCTCCAGAATGCACGCCACTGCTCGTGTTCCTAGCCTGAGTCAAGCTACTAGGCTTCGCGGTCGGAACGAGTTATCTGGCCAACTAAGTGTTAGGCTGCATTCAACATGACATGAGGACGTACAGCGTATCGGTCCTTAAACGACACAGACGGAGGCACTATGTCCAACCCTACACAAGACTCCGCCCAGTCTTAATTCATTATTAACATGGTTCTTTTCCACGATAGCAAATATAGCCAACCGTGATCCCCTCATCCTAAAGCTCACAGGTGATAGGAAATCACCTGACTTCTACCGCACTAAGCATGGCTAAGCATTTAACCCATTCCTGAACTTAAATAGGATTCAAGTGCGATACCTGGACAAGGATGGATATATAATGCAACAATTGGTTCCAACCAATTCCTATACTTAATGCATCATCAATGAATAAAAGATACTCAAGATATTTGTAAAAACATGGGAGACTTAATATGCTCCGGGGCTTGCCTTTCAGGAAAGAGGAAGGACGGTGGTCAGGGCACTCGGGCAATTCCTCCTCGGCGGCTGCTTCGTCGATTGCCTGCACCTCAGGCTCCTCCGCCTGGCTCGCTCCCTCGAATTCCAGCAGCGTCACTCCCTCTGGCACACCTATTGCATGTATGCGCATGATAAATATCATGAATGCACATGAACGAAGTTAGAAATGCTTGGGGAATGCACATGCTTACTGCAGTCCGCATTTTCCGACTTAAGCTCTATTCAAATCACTTTAACTTACCAAGTTTATACAATCTAATGTACAATTGCTCATCTTCAGTTAAGGACCTAGCACCTGCACCTAAGCATGTTCTCAAGTTAGGCTAACACCTAAACAACCAACAAGAACATTACAACTGAGCACACACAATCATTCGTATTTCAGCAAAACAGGAACTTATATAGTGGTATAGTAAACTGACCAAAACTGGAGATCTACAAATTGAAATGACAGGCCATAAGACAATTTGGAAAGCTTATGAAATTGCCTACAATTCATTTTTAGACCTCAAGGCATGATTTCAAACTTTACTAGGTCTAATTTACAGAACCACATAATCAGGTCCAACAAGACAGAGAGCAAGCAAAACTGTGATCTAACTTTGAACAGCTGTAGCTCCTAAACTACTAGGCCAATTGCCACTAAATTTTGACAGGAGCTAGATAAATAAGTTATCTACAACTTTTGTATTCACCACATTCCTAGCAAACCAAAATATCATGGGGAACTTTGTAAAGTCCCGAGACCTATCCAGAAAGACATAATGCAAGAAAATATTTATTAACTTATGTTGCAAACAAATACGTGGACAAAACCAACTGTACTCATTTATCACACATGTCACAAGAACACCAGAAAGTAAAGTGTTCACCACCAATTCATTTCTTTTAATGCCTTTCTTAATTTATTTAATTAATTAGGGGAAATGGTAAACATATATGAAAACTACACCATTTATTCAACAAAAATTACAGTAGGTACCACATGCTTCAAGTAGACTACTATAAAAATTTCACATCATTTGAGCAAGTATAACATCCTACACAAAAATGACAACACATAAAGGCTTAAAATGACATAATTAGGAAACCCTAGTGAAAAGTGTCAAGCAATAGATTTTATATTTTTTCTAGCATCCTTAAGGTACTAGGACATTCCCCACAAAATTTCATGGTCATTGGATTCATAGATAAATTACAAAAATTCACACAAGGATCATTCCATGATAAAAGGAAAATCTATAACTCAAAAACCATACATGCAATGACTCTCAAATTTTTACCAGAGCTTCTACTAGGCAAGAATAGCTCACCAACAAAATTTCATAATTTTTGGAGCAAAGGACCTCAAGATATAATTTAAACAAGTTTGCATGCATTTAAAAAACACATTTCAAGTTCCTATTTAATTCATCCAAAAATTCCACCACAAGTGTTCATGTTATATTTTTCCTAAATACTACACTTCACTATGATCCTAACAAAATTGGAACCACCCAATTTGGAGCTACCAAACTCTAGATATAGATTTTACAAAATAGCATCAAAACTGGAATTAACGAGCTATCCTTTCACTCAATAGACGCTGACAGCTAGGGCCCTTCGGTTAGTGGGACCCAAGTGTTAGTGAAACAAAATAGAGGAGGCAGCTTGGGATGGCGTGGGACCAGCCAAGCTCACCGACGGCGGCATCTCCGGTGACAACGACGGCACCAACGTGACCGCCTCGACCTCCCGCGTTGATTGGTGCCCTAATCTCGCTCTCTACCAACCTCTAAGCACTCTGGCCACGGAGCTCGGTGGCTCGGCCATGGCGCACGGCGGCGCGCGGCCTTGTTTCGGCCTGACCGGACCGGCGGGGATGGTAACGTCATCAAACAAGCAATGGTGAGTGACGGTGAAGCCAAGACGGAGGCTAGGGAAGGAAAAGGAGAGCCGTGCAGTGCTGGCCATGGTGAGCACCACTCCGGCGAGGTGACAGCAATGGCGACGGTGGCGGAAATGGCCAAAGGCCCTCACCTATGGCTCGTCTGGCTCAATGAGGGTGACGGCGAGGTATGTGGGGTGCTAGCGGAGCTTTGGGCAGACACTTGCTGGCTGTGGTACCACGGCGAGCATGCGCAAGCGCGGCGGAGCCGGTGGCGACGACAACGGTCCACTGCGGCCACTGTGGGAGAGCGAAGGAAGCAAGAAAGGAAATGTGGCGTAGGGGGGGGCTCTCGGTAGCGTTCAGGGGCTTCAATTGCCGTGCTCTGGCCTGACGTGGCCTGAGTAGGCAAGCGGCCGGCGACGCACGGCGTTGAGACTCTGTTGCCGGTCGGACACTATAGCTTTGATTCAGAACCTGCGATCAGAGCCTGATAGCTAGACTTGGCGACCTTCAAACTCCTAATCCGTGACGATCCAGGTTAAGGTGTAGTTGACAAAGTTGTAGTACCAAGTAAGATCTTCAACTTTTCCAAATGGAGCTCGAGCTGGTTCAGCTTGGTTTGGGAGCTACAAAGTGAACAAGTTGGGTACATGAAACTGAAATATGATTTGTGACTTAGAAATTTTTCTGAGTTTCCAAATAGACCTCAAAACAGACTTGTGGGCTATTTTTGAGCATGTTCTGCACATTTTCATGACTTAGCTCCTAAACAAAGTTTGTTCCTTATAAAATTTTCTACAACTTTGCTTTAGGTTGCTCAGACATGCAAATATTCTAAGCTATACTTTTTAAACAGTCAAACCCAGGAGCTCTAGGGGCCCACAATAGTCAAACCATGACTTGGAAACCTAATTAGGCAAAATGACCAACATGAACATTGTTCCTAATGACCTTCTAAGTATAACTAAGTTGCTTAAGAGGATAATTAGCCACATTGCACATTGGTCACACCAAAATCAAACATCACATGTACTGAAACAAGGACAAACAAGTGACTTTGTGACTTCTGTTTCAAAACCATGTTTCATATGTTTCATGAGTTGGTGGCATTGTACTAGCTAACCATGTTTCACTAAAGTGTGTTGCACATGTTGCACTTAAGTGTTACACACTATGCATTTCCTGAAATAATTACACATAGAATGTAACAATACGTTGCAATATTTCAAAAGCATGTTTCAGACAATTCCAAACTCACGAATGGATGAATGATGCTCATGTTTATGAAATGCAAGTGCAAATGTGGAAGCCAAACACCTGAGGTGTTACACCCTTGGAGTCTTTTTTTCCTCCTATTGGGTAAGTCTTGCTGAGTACAATTGAGTACTCAGGGTTTTATTCCCCCTGTTGCAGGTGATAGGTGGATGCTAGAGCTGACCCTTGTGTGTGGATACCTCCTGGTGGGCTCAGCAAGGATTCCTTTACGCTACGATCGTTGTTGTTATTTATAACTCTCACCAAATGCTTTTATAAAGGAAAGTTTCATAATCTGTTGTCATAGTTTATATATCAATACTTCACCATGTCCTGATTAGATATTCATTTCCGCTGTAATTCTGATCACATGTTTATATTCCGCTGTTCAATTAAGTTGTTCATAACTCTGATAATATGATTACATTCCGTTGTTATAATAATAAATATTATACTCTGATGTTGTATTAAAAGTGGTGTAAGAAATGATTAAGAATGATATAAGCATTATTCTCTCATTTGTGATCCTGATGGAAAAATGTGGATTTTTGAGTTCTCTCCTGGGGTGTGCCCGATGGAATCGAGTAATTTGGTGTTCTCCCTTGAGTGCTTAGTGTCTAATAGAAGACAAGCACTCCTAGGAGACATTAGATTAGGCGGTTCTGCCACAGATGGTATCAGAGCATAAATGAGAAAATAAAGCTTCAAAAACCTTTCCAAAGATAAAATTTGACAACAAATTCTTTTCAAAAGAATAGGACATTTGTATGTGAAGTTATATAAGTAGCCCTACTACTATGGTTATATATCCAGGATAGATGGCACTCTGCTAACTTAGGTAGGTTTAATCAATTCTTCTGCAGGTACACTAACCCCGACCATAGTCCGATAGTATCGACTAGCTATAGGGAGAGAACGATGTGCCAAAAATCTAAGAACGGTTGCCCTATATGTTGCCAATAGTGAAAGGATGTATAGGACGTGCATTCATGCATATCCTGTTTGTTCATTGTAGCGCTCGTATTGCTTGCAAATACGTCATACATAGGTGTCACGCGTGTCGTATTGTGCAGACTGGCTCGTTTCTGTTTTAGAGTTAGGTCTACACTGTGGCTTCGTGCTCTGCGTTCGCCCGTGGTTCAGACCTATTGCGACCCACATCTCCCCGTACCCCTTTTCTATGCTCTTGTCGAACACTTGCCCTATATTCGTACTAGTCAGTAATGGCATCGCACATCGCTCGCCTCGAACGCGCGAAATTTGGTCAATTTGTCATAGTGATCCTGCGCGGGAACCCTGGTGAACCGTCCTAGGACCACTGAATGCTCTGCCTTTATAAGCAGAGCCTGACTTAGCCCATGGTGCCACCACTCGGTGCACTTTAGCTCGCTAAGCTTTTCTTTTGAGCAAGCTTTTCGCTTAGCCTTCCTCACTACCACCGCCAGAAATGGTAGGAGCCTAGGATAGTAGTTACTGCCTGAACGTTGAGGGCTTTCCCCGAATCCTGCATGCCACCCTGCAAAAGCTCAGAGTCAAAGATCGTCCTGAGTATGAGGGCTATGAGTATGAGGAGCATGGCACTGAGCAGTGTGAGGTTACCGTCTACATCAGGAAGATTGAGGAGTTCCCTGACCTCACTAAAGCCTGGAGTGTGACCGCAACTAGGTTTAGCTTCATCGACACCTACCAGGTTGTGGCCTGCAAAGACTTATGGTACCTTTGCCAGATCTATGA